>NW_010274177.1:0-14250 GCF_000690775.1 Eurypyga helias
TGATTCTATGATTGCTCAACCTTCTCAGTCATCCTGCTAACACAAGCCAGTTCTCAGAGCAGGCCACCTGAATGAGAGCCCAGGGCAGCTTTCAACATAGTTATGCTTTCTGCTCTGCCATATCTTTCCTGGCAAGGTGCCCTGCAGCTTGGCAAGGGTTGCTGGAAAGCCTGCCTTGCTTTGTTCCTCAGACCTTGGTCTGCCGAGGGGACTATCAATCAGCACTGAGTCTCATTTCTGCTCTGCAGAGAGTCAGAGCTGTCACAGACGTTGATGTATTTGGGTTTCCTTTGCTGGTGACAGGTGGGTGCGTGGCAGCATGCTGCGGCTGCTCCAGAACTCCCCCAATTGCCTGCCTCACATCTCAGGTGTCCAGCCAGCTTCCCCATGGAGTTACAAGCAAAGTGGAGGAGATTGCCATTCCTAGGCAGCCAGAGGTGGATGAAAGCATTCATCGAGACAGGGGTCTGCAGGTCCAGCACCAGCCCAAAGCTCCGAGCCTTCGACAACCTGAGAATCTTGGTAATCTGAGGCTAGAAAAGCCCTGGCTCACCTGGCAGAGTTGTGCTGAACATCACCCTTCAGGGTTGCGTCTGAGTCAGGGCACAGCGCTCCCTGGTCTGGTGGCCTCTCACAGGCACTAAATATCTCGGTGGTGGTCTAGACCTCCACTCCTGACAGTTAGATGCAGGATTAAATTTTCAAAAGTGTCTATTATAGATTTCCACTAGGAAATTAAATATGTATAAAGCCATATTCAGGCATTGAGATCAACTCTCAGACGCTGTCAAAATTCAGCCCGCAAAATAAGAACCTGCATCCTGAGTTCCTACTGGGAGCAGCCTCTGGTCTGTGCTAACAATTGCTCTGTACTTGGGAAAGGTTTGGGTGAGTACTATAGTGTTTGCACAGGCTGCAACTGTGCCAGGGTTCCTCCAATCGTCTGAGAGCACAAACTATTGATTTACAGTGTCTGTATGTGTTGCTTGACTTACTGGTATAGAAGCTGACTATTTGAATTTAGAGCCTGAATCCATCTTAAAAACCTGAATTACAGTAGCCCTTCTTGAAGCATCGCTCTTTACGAATGTCCCAGTCACAGGTACCAAACTCAGAAATTGGTGCTGGGACAGGCTTGTGTAGATGCCTCTCACAGACGAGTAACAAAAGGGAAATTCGTCTTGTGCTGAATGTACTGGTATCCCTCCAGGTATGTGTCTGGCTGAGAGAGGTCTTAGGATGAGCAACTGGAATTGCCTCGTAAATCTGTCATAGTTCAGAATCTACAGATACGTTTCTTGCAGATATTTCTGTCCTCATTGCAGGCACTTCACAGAGCAGGTGAAGGCAAAGTTTCTTTGTTCACCAAACAAATGCTCCTTTGAAAAACTACCCCAGAGTATTGCAGATACACAAGCATGAAAAAGTGCTCTGTTCTATTTACCTTAATTCAGTAATACTCCAGGCTGAAAGCAGAGGTTTGGTCCATGTCCTCAGTAGCACCAGTAAAGCAAACTCCAGAGTTCTGTCTTCTGAAATTGTTCAGTAATGCCTAACTTGCTTGTGTGAAAAATTTTCAGCTAATGCTGAACTTGTCACCCAGCTCCACTCTTCAAGGACTTGATTCTTTAAGAACCCCAAATTGATTAGTTACCCATCTAAAGAGGATTTAAATTCCAGATGGGGTCTCTTATTCAAATGACACAAGGCCATTGTTAGAATTTTTATTACATCCCTGGATAGCAAAGCCTCCAAGTGAAGCAATGGAATAGCAATCACATTTCTAAGAAAATTTGTTCCTACAAACTCCTCCTGATCTAAAGCCACCTGCGGCAGCCAGGGATTCAGACTGGCTGGACTAAGTGGCTGGAGTTAAACTGCTACACCTAACTGGGGACACGAAAACTTCCAGCAGACAGTTACATTTATATTTCATATATAATATTATCCCTTGAGTTCTATTTATTTTAACCTCTATCTGTCACTTCACGTTAGTTGCCATAGGATACGTATCTGTGATGGGCCTGAGTTCAGAGGACAGAAGCAAACCCAGAATGTTGTAGGATGTAGCAATGTTTTTTCAACAGGCAAATCTTCTAACACAGACTTTGTGCTTTAATAGGGTGAAATGTTTTGCTGCAGACTGTGCATTTCTGATGAGCTAGAGAACTAAATTGTCCCTAAATGTGGTCATAAATGATCCCATGACATTTTTTCAAATGCCCTCTGTTAATGCAGCTTTCTGCTCAAGTTCCAGCTCATGAATCCTATTCTTCCATTTTCAGCACTTGCAATTGCAGGTGTATAGATTATTCAGTCACTGCTCTCACTTGCTTCGTAGGGTTATCAGTTCCGTTAAATCACCGCTTAATGTTTCTAAGTGCATATTCAAGCCAACTGCAGCTGCATAATCCTTGCACAAGCTTCACAACTCATCTTTGTTAATGCCCTGGGTTTTTACAAGACGATTTTTTCCTTTTTTAGCCATTGCTGAAAATGAGTTGAGCATCTGTAGCCTGGGCATGTGGACGACACCCTAAAATTCATTTTCCCATGTGACCTTTTGGACTGCAACACAACTTGCTGGAATGAAAAATTAATACACGACTGAGCCTCCAACAAATTTTCTGTGACACTGAAGTATATTATTGAACTGGTTTTCTTGACCTCTTTTCAGAGGTAGGTTTCAGAAATGCATGACACTGTGACAGTGTAATTTTCTTTTTGCCACATTGAGCCTGAGCCTGAATTGTGTTGCTTTTATGTGTTACTCTTGTTGTCTCTCATATTTCACTCCTGGGCTCTTTGGGGAAACAGGGCTAGGAATAGAAGTTGTACTTTGCAAAGACAAAAGCTTGGAGGCAAAGCCTGAGAACATGCTTGAACTTTTGACTCAATATTGCATCCTGAGGCTCACAGATTTATTGGTTATATCTGCTAATGCCAATCTGACCTGCGAGGCCAATACGTTAGTGTGCTGCCGTCACTACTTTTTTATTCAATTGTAAAGACACCCCATTGACAGCACTGACTTTTAGCCAATTTCCCTTTCTTTTTGAATCTCCAAGCCCTTATGGTCTTATTTATCCCATTCTGATAGGTAGAGTGGGAGAGAGATGAAGAAAAATATATTCCAGAATAGTGTACAGTAGGTGTCCCACGATGAATCATCCTTCCTGCCTATCTACCTCTCCTAACATGAGTCATTAGAAGAAGAACACGAGCCCTCTTAAGGGTTAGGCTTTTCTTAGCAAGACAATCATTCGCTGTGTTCTCATGTATAAGAAGATCCATTCTAGTTAAGCTGTTATTGTGCCAACATGAAATAATTGCTGAGATATTTTAAGTGTTTGTCTAGTGCAAATATAAGGAGGATCCATAATGCTGAGGCTCTGATAAAAAGGAGGTTTATGGCCCAGTAAAATACCAGAAATTTATTCAATAGTCTAAGCTTCTGTTGGTTCTTTAATTATTTGTTAAGAAGCTAAACTGTTCTGCCTTTTCCTTAGTTGCACAAATCAAAGAGGGAAGTAGCAGGTGGCCAGCTCTTCCTTGAAATCCGCAGAGGCTTCAAGCCAGAGATGGCTTCTGGCCACACTGAGAGCTTCCAAATAGCATTTGTGTCCCAATACAAAGGCAGAGGCTATCATTCCTGTATCTGAGTGCCAGCATCATGTGTATTTTTCTACCACTTCCCTATCTACTCAGGAAAATCAAGAGCCACATTCAAGTCCTCTGGGAGCCTGGCTGAGCCTACTCAATTGGTAGGGTAGTGAAGTCTTGAGCCCCATGAACTATTCAGACCATTTTTGATGCAGAACTGCCAGCCCATTACATGGTCAGTGGAGGGAAGGTGTCATGGTGCTTACACTGGCACACATAGCTGAAGACCTGAATGTGGCCCATGTTATGCATTTGCTCCCACTTTCCTTCCTTCCTTTAGTGTTTCAGGCAGAAGTCAATGATCCCCGTGTTGTCTTTATGCCTCCTTCATAATGAGAACATTAACAAACCTTATCTCGAAAGCTATTTGAGCAGAGGAATGCTTGCATTGAAAAGAACATCAACTGGGAGTAAACAAACTGTTGTGAAACAGCTGAGAGAAAAGCAAGAACTGACCTTTGCAGAAGGTGTAGAACTGCATGGTGGCACCTTTAAAAGTCTCTGTCTTCCTTGTCTTCCTTTCTCTAGCTTCTGCAGTAATCAGAAGATAAATCCATATTCATAAAAACACCATGGTATCATGTGCAAAGAATTCATTAAAGTGAAATGACATACTCTCGAAGCCGCACAGACAAAAAATGTGAATTCTTAATGATCTGAACCCTTGCTATCCTTAAGCCTTAACCATAGTTGCTCTGAGCATCGCACCATGGCTGCCAGAGGTCATGACTGCACAAATGAGCTAGCAAGGCTGGAGACCTGGGTTAAATTAATCTTCAAGTCTTAAACTCATAATCCCATCAACAACCTCCTGTTTAACTTTGTGCTCCTGCAAGTTAAAGCTGAAAAAGCCAGCTGCATGGTGGAGTTCAACTGCAACAAGTGCCTGGTGATGGCATTCGTTAACAAATAAGTCAAGTGGGAAGATTTTGGTGTTGTGTTTATTGAGCTTTTGGGGACAAAAGTATTTGATGCACCCTGAAATTGGTCTAGCCCTTCACACTTCTTTCAGATAACCTAAACGAACATTAAAGAAAACTGTGTGACATTCATTTTTGGTCAAGTTGCTCTGGTAATACTGCATGATACTGCAGCAGGCAGTGAGGGGAATATTAAAATGTTTTGCCATGTTTTCCCCAAGTATTTCTAAATCCTAGTGGTATTGTCTTTTTGGCACAGGAGAGGTAGGCACCAAAAGCTGTGGACTTTCCACCTGCTATTGTAGAGCCCTGGAAAAGAAGGCTGAGGGCTGGGGATTATACATGTGAAGCAGCAGATACGGGTCATGGTTGTCCTGCCTGGGATTGATTGCCAGCTGTACCATTCCTGTCTGCAGCACGAGCCAGATCCTAACTCTCCAGGGCACTTCTACTCCACATCAACCTTTGCTCACACCTCTATATGTCTCTTCCTACAGAAGGAATAGTGCATTCTCCTGCTTACCGTCTCTTCCCTAGGGCAGCAGAGCTCTGTTTTGTCTGCTCTTGCAAGAAGCTGTGAGTTGGCCCTGGCCAAGAGCCCAGTTTGCACTTACACTGAAGCCCTGCAACATTTGCTTGGCTTTCACACTCCTATGACCTGTCTGTAACAGCAGAGCAGTACCAATGAGCCTCCTGGTTAGTAAAAAACATAATTTAGAACTATATGCACATTTTTTCAAGGTTTTCTCATCTGCAGAATTCTTCTAAAGAAATATTTAAAAAAACACCATCTAATAGGACTAGGCATCTGCAGCTCACGCCTTATTCAAAGAGTCAGTATACGATTAGTGTGTATACAGGACAGATTATTCCCCTGACACTATTTCAAAGACAAGTCAATTTGAAGCAAAGAAAGTCTTTAATAGAAAATACAGAAATGCCTCTTGAAAATGTTCATGTTTTTTTTCTTGTCCGAAGTCCCTCATCTTTTCCTGTGCAGTTAAGACTGTTTCTATTCGCAGTTTTTGGAAACCAAAATCCTGTTTATTTCTTTTTATAACCAAAATAATTGTATGTCTGATATGCCAATAATGTAAAAAATTCCAGGCATCTCTCTGTATTTATGTCACCATAGCACCAGTAGTCTTGGCAGGGGCTGGGAATTTTTACAGTATGTGTTGTAGAAGCAGAGGCTTTAAAAAAGATCTGCCTTGGGGCTTGATTCTTTACCACTGAAACCCAGTTTTCTGCCATATTTACTCCACAATGAGAAAAGATGAGATACTGAGACAGCTATCATGCAATTAGTGAAGACTATTCTTAAATCACCAGCTGAAGGCCTATCTTGTCTAGCTACTCTAAGGTAAAACCAACAGGATTTTGTTTCTGCTGGGATTATATGTGGATATAGGATGGTACACTGAAGATAGCTACTGATGTAAAAACACATCCTTCTTGAAGTACAGATGTAGGAGCATTGTAATTCCTTAGGGAAAGCCTTAGTGAAAGAACTATTTTCATGCAAAGCTGAACCAGTCAGTGGATGCTTGAGTGACAGGAGATGACAACATCTAGACAGGAGATGAAATAATTTTGTGGGAGGAAGAGGGAGGTCATTGCTGGATTCATAGGGAGCGCAGAGGAGCTCTGCTTACCCAGATATTCCACAAGCTTTGCCTTAAAAAAAGAAAGATGCTGCAAATCTAGTACTTCAGCATCCTGGAGGTGAGCAAGGTGTAAGTGCACCGGAGAGCAAACCAAACAGGCATGATGAAGCCCCACACCTTCCCAAGTCCTCTTATGACTGGTCAATGAAATGCCAGATACAAATCCTCTAATGACAGAAGAGAGTGTGAGGTGTTGTCACCGTTTGATGCTTTATTTTACCTCACCCCCATGCCCCTGTAAATCTTCTTAAAGACCGGCACACAGAGGGCAAAGTGGCCCCTGTCTCCTGTTTTTCCTTTTCCCCTATAGATGAAGCCTAGTTCCTAACACAGCTTTCTTTGAGAATTTTCATTGCCAGGCTCCTTACACGGTATTACTAAAATCTTTTATTTTGGATTAATTTAGTCAGTGTTAAACTTTGCCTTATATTCTTAAGTAACGAGATGAGCAGAACGTTTGTTACCTTGGGCAACCTGGAAGTGACTGTCGGCAATTTGTTTTTATTCTTTAGCATTTTGTTCCTAAATGGAGCTGAACAAACAATGAGAAGTAGACATTTCATCCATTTAATTTAGGCTGCTTCTTTTTTTTTTTTTTTTCCCCTGTTTCGAGATTCCTTTTCTTACAGTCTTGGAACTGATTCTCAGTTGACCTGAACTGCTATCACACCGCTGTTGCTGCTGTAGTTATGCAGGTTTATCTCAGGTAGACTAGACATCCTGTCTTTTACTAATATGTGAATTACTTAGAAAAGTTCACTATCCACGAATGCAAACATTTGTACCTATTAGGTGGTTAGAACTACTCTTTCCATGAGCGATTTTGAGCCGTGACTGTTCCTTATTTGTCCATGGTGCTTGTGGATGGTCACCTAAATCACACAGGTTTGTTTCTGCTCCTGACTGAGTGTCTGCAGCTATGTAAATACACGGCTGACACGTCTGGTGTAAGTTGTGAGATATGCACATTTTTTTTGCCAGTACAAGTATGCATATTTGAGCCTGAATGTTGGTAACCATTGGATAACTTTCATGCCATCACCATCCCACTTGCAATAATTTTGATGGAAAACTAGAGAAGTATTGCAGAAAGTCAGCCAGGTTGCCTACATTCACATCCAGTCATTATATCCAAAAGCTCCATCACATTTGTTTGCACGTAGAAACCAGGGAAGCATTATGACATGCACTATGCCAGGGCATATCCAAGTCACTCTATTCATCTGATGTCCTCAAGATCACAGAGCATGCTGCTGGTTTCGTCCTGTAACCTAGAGAGGTTGCTTTTCTGAAGGGGGATGTGCCTGGGCTCAGGTCCCACCTCTCCTCCAGAGATGCTGTAGCATCAGGCAGATTTAATGCGCAGCTCCCCCTGATGAGATGAAAAGCCCAATTCTCCACCATCTCACAAGAATATGCTGCTCAATTCATGTCTCAAGAACGTCTCCAAGAGCTTTTACCTGATGATGTTTGGCAGTGAAACTTGTAGCAGCTGTTGTGATTAAACTGGAGACAAGTCTATTCCTAGACAGCTGGAACTGCTATCTTTATAAGTGGGTTTTTTTCCTGAAATAATCCAGTGTTTCTCTTATTGTTTACCAGCTATCCCTTTCTCCCTTTGTCTCTTGACCAGGTGAGCCTGGACTCTGGATCAGTCCCAGTTTTAATTTACGTTTCATTTGATGTTTCCCCTTTCCTTGCACACACCAGCCATTGGGATACACTTGCTTAACAAAACACAGAGAAATAGAAGGGAAGCAAAGGAGGAAATTTAAGCTGAAGTTCAAATTTTCAACTAGCTCCTCTTGAATAAAAAAAAAAAAGAAAAGTCTATTTACCTGAAAGGTCTACATCTATTTCAGAACTGTCAGTCATTAACTATTTACATGGGACTTAATAACACTATTTACAAATCAATGGGGTTAACCATGGCAACCCTGGCACTACGGGGCTTGATATCTTGTGGGAACATTGCTAAAAAACCCACAACTCTTAATCTTTAATACCTGTTGGGTTTTTTTGTGCCAGGTTTGAGAGGAAGGTAAATTTTCCATGTTCCATCTCAATCTTTTTCTTTAAAGAATTAATCTGTTCTTGGCGACTGTGCATTTCCTTTGTCTTTCAACACCTGCCGTGAGGTAGAAGGGAGATGCTACAGAAGGGCCAGGAGAGGAATAATGCAAGGTGCAGTGGCTATAGGGTCATAAGGCGGCCTCTGTGTCCCTATATCAGCATCTGTATCTCTAGAACTTTCAGGCCTAGCAATTGAACCCTGTCGGGTGTAAAAGCACTACTTAGATAACATTTATTTTTCCAGGAGCCTGCGATACAGTTTTACCTACCTTTTATTGGTTTTAATGCACAAGAGCATTCAACCTCTTACTCCTGCTATTCAAATTCCTGTTGGTGTTATTTTGATTGCCTCTTATTTTAACTGTAAGATCATGGTGGCTTTTGTCAATGGTTTTTGGACCTCCAATCAAATGACCTCACCTAGTTCTGCTTCAGCCCTGATTTTATTAATATGCTGATGGAATTCTAGATAGATTACTAAGGCATGATTTTCTTTACAAAAGTCTTTCTGCTAAGTCCTTATGGCATTTGTACTTGAACATTTTATTATTCTATTTTTAGTCAGCATTTCAGTCAGTTTCCTGGTATTAAAATGACGGTCTGGCACAAACTCTTGGGGAGATCCTTACAGACCTGCTGGTAGGTATGATTAAGGCTGGTTGAAAATTTTCCATCAAAACTCTGAGTTAATGAAAACTGGTCCATGACTCAGAGACACTAAAATATGTGGGTTTTTTCCACAGAAGTTTTCATTGAAAGAAAAACAAATGCCTGTAGAGCCATTTGCACTGGTGAGTAGCAACCCCAAAAACTTTCTCTTGCAGGGCTTTTCCAGGGGGATGAAGAGAGGGGTCGCTTTCTAGCACCCTCCCTTCTATAGTAAAAGCAGAACAAGAATAGGCAGCAGTGCACCAAAGGAGAAGGGCACCCCTGTGCCTGGTCAAAGAAGACGAGAGTGGTAGCTACCTGAGGGTCAGCACCCAAGAGTCCCACAGGGTGCGTTAGGGGATGATCATTATGTTTGGAGATCAATTCCCTGGAATATGGCTTTTTTTGTTGTTGTCCAGGAAAATCTAGCAAGTTGGGATACAGGTAAATTTGCTATAGATGAAAGCAACAAATAATATTTATCTTAAGACTTAAAAAAGATTAAATTGTACAATGGGTTTAAAAATGCCCTTTCTCACAAACAGAGAGTCCTGTGGAATCTGCTGCATCTGTGGCTGGGCTTAAATGGAGTCAAAACATGTATGTGAATAATAAAACATACCTACAAGCCCTAGTTAAGTCTTATGGGAACCCAAATAACTCCATGGGTCTAGAAGATGAGACTTTGTGATGAAAAATAACCTTTCAGAAATGGATATAAGGAAGAAAATTCAATTCCAACTTAAGTACTGCAGCATCTCCTTTCACAATCTGAGTAATGATAGTAACCTCCAGAAACTAGCAGGATTATTTGTGTCTTGCTTAACTTCAAGAAAGGTACTTAAATCAGCTGCAGAGCATGGGTGGAAGTGCGGTTCCTCACCCAACAGCCCACTGGTTGACACTGTCCACCAAGATGTGGAAGACCCATGATCACCCTCTCGACTGTCTGACAGCATGCAAACCCTCAGTTTCAAGATCAGTAGTGTATTTCTACAGAGGGGCAAAATAGGGCAAGGGGGAACCTGTATATTGTATCAACAGGGATGACCCGGTGGGCATTACATGCAAGCGATGGATAGCCACCTCCACCTTAAAGCGAAGCATCTTGGGCAAGAGACACACTTGAAAGCCCCATCTCAAAACACATATAGCCTAAGGTTAGAGTTGATGTAAGCAGGACAGGTGAAGGAGAAAACTGAGACTAGGTTTCCCATATCCCTAGTAAGTGGCCTAGTAAATGCCCAGCAAGGCACAGAGTTGGTCAAGGGAAGAACTTCCAAGTTTCTAACAGGACTTAAGCTGACTCAAACACTCCAAAACCAGGATTTTCGCTCTGGATGTGGGTCAAATGTCTGGCCAGTGGGAGGAAACTTGGGTCTCCCCTTCATGTTTTCTAATACTAGGTTAAGCAGCTCCCTACTACATGTGGCAACTTCCGTAATCTTGTTCTTCAGCCCCTAGCTCTCCCCTAGGGTTGCACAGAGAGGACCCAGTTCCTGACGTGGTGGCAAAGCATCAAACACCAATATTTCAGTTCTGTAGATTTAACCCAGAATGGCTTTTTCTCTGGTCCAGAGACTAAAGAGTTACCTACTTGCTTCCGAATCAGCTAGCCAATTAACATTGGTAAAGTGCTCTGGAATAAATTCTGAACGTTGGTATGTTTATTCATAATGTAGCTCATTTTGCTGCCAAATATTGCTAGAGATATTTGGCAATGTTCTGAATGTCTAGAAAAATTTGAGTATTCCATTAAAGAAAACAAACACAGTATTTTCAAGTTTGGGGTTCTTGGGTTAATGTTTCTAATGAAAACTCAAAACTAACACATAAGAAGAGAAGGGTTTTTGCAACCAATTATATTACAATGGAAATAATCTTTTTTTTTTTAAAGTTGGGTTTTTTCCTTCAACCAGCCCTAATTAGTCCATCAAAAAAGGATGAGCTAATTATCAGAAGTCATCTCATCCTACGAAAGTAGGATAAGAAAGTAAATTAGAAATGCCACTGAAACTAAAGTAGCAAGGGAATTTGATGGAGTGGAAGCCTGAAAAGCAGAGAACATTTTATAATGTCGGCACACCAACAGCCTTGTTATTATTAATATTATGGGGGTTTTTTAGCTTTGGGATATCTAACAACAATATGATTTTTTGTTATTTTTGATATGCTTCAGTTAGACTTTTGCCAAATACTGAATCTGATGTCTCAGCTCAAGCTAAAATGTTACTTACCTCTCAGAGCACGAGATTAACCAGTGTCTTACCTTACCAATGAATTACAACAGAACTGCAGTGGGAACTATGTTCACAGATGGACACACTCAGACTGAATGTGACATCTCCGTATATGTAATTCTTACATACATGATAGTGATTGTAAATGTTACAAAATTAGATATAATTATTTCCTCTCTACTTAGTATTTGTTGTTTCCAATATTCTACTGTCTATAGAACACTGATGGACTAATAGAGGATATCTTAACCTCAACTAAAATTTATAATGCAATATGGAGCAAAAATGTATCTGGACATAGGCTCAAACTGTATCTGATAAGAATAACACAACAAACAATGTGTGCTGATCAGATAATTGATTGAAATTATATGCCATTAATTTGGATTTCAAAAGTTAGTGACTTCCGTAAATGCAAGATGTATGCTGCAAGGATCTAGTTGTGACATAATGGAGGAGGAATCCTGAAGCCCTTCTCTCTGGGAACTTCAACAACAACTAGAGCTCATAATCCTGTAGGAGAAGATTTTCCAAAACAAGAAAACCCTTGATTTTCCACCTGTTTGGACAGCTACCTGCTTTCAGGTGTCTACCATGACTTTTAAGAAATGCCCAGTTCCCATTCTAACATTGACTTCAGAGGTGTCTAGATTCCTAGATCTTTTGAAAAATCTGCTAGGTACCTTTGGGCACTCATGCATATTCAAATTTTGTCCTTTACTGTTGATATATCTCCATACTTGCTGAAGCCAAAGGCACATTTCCTATTCCCTTTCATAAAACTAGGCCATTGCTTTACGTGTTCTGGAAAGATCAGAGTTTTGGTTTGGTTCCAACACAC
The DNA here is from genome assembly GCF_000690775.1 of Eurypyga helias. Lineage (NCBI taxonomy): Eukaryota > Metazoa > Chordata > Aves > Eurypygiformes > Eurypygidae > Eurypyga > Eurypyga helias. Next base: position 12,053 of record NW_010274177.1, read on the forward strand.
CTCTAAGGATGGATAAGTACTCTATGATGCAGTGACATGTAGCAGCACCTGAATTCAGCTGTGTTACTTGAGAATGCAAATACATTCACCAAGATAATAGCTGTGTGGTTTTACTTACTTTTGCAAGAAGGCACAGATTTGGGGAAAAAAATATCATCTGTTTGTTTCATTTCTTTCATTTTTAGAAAAGCTAGAAAGTTTAACTTTCCAACTTGCAGCCCCCTCACGTAGCAGTGATCTACCAGATGAAGAGAGATGAAATGGCTGATCAGTATGCTCTTGCTTTAAAAATTAAAAAATGTGGGATAAACAAATGTTTCGTAAAAACAGCGAAACGTTAAAGAAAGAGCAAAAGCAGCATAAAGCTCAACTGACACAAAAAAGTAGAGGCACAATAATGCTCTTTTTTTAAAAAGAACAAAAGACGAAGTGGTTTCATGCTATATGAGGAGGGAACAGTAAATCCTCTTGAGGTACCTGTAAACATGGGCCAAATTCCTAGGTTATGTAGTTCGCCCTTCAATTTTTGTTCAGAGCTTCATCTAAGTACCAGGTGTCTGAGAAATTGGAAGCTGTTGCCTCTTTTTGACTGTGAGAGAGAATCTCCAGGGTGATATTTAATTAACACAGCAGCTATCACCATGATGTCCAAATGCTAACTGAGCTTTCCCCTATTTCCATTTACAGACAAAGCATGCTGTGGTAGAACTTGCTTTTGCTTTTTCCTTTGTTCTAGAGCTTTTCCTTGCTCGATGTGTTGTGTGTGAAAACATTAATAGTTTCCAATCCCTCTGTACAAGAAATGATGTGGTGAATGTGTAGGCAGTGGCAAAATGCCTACTGACTTTGATGGAGTCAGGATTTCACACAAGAAGTTCTGGCCCCAGTCCATTTTAGATTAATGGTTTGCTTCCAGTAAACAAATGAAACTGGAAGTCATCTGTCCTTTTAAAAGAAGCCTTTATTACCTCCTGATTACAAATGAGTGTTAGATATTACAAAAACATCCTCCCTTGGTACAATCTTTCAAACAATGAGCTCTCTTGACATCTGGAAGCTTAGAAGGTTATACCTCCAAGTCATAGAAGCCATGAAAAATAAAACAAAAAAACAAGAGGGCAGGAAAGGTGTCCTGTTTACACATGTATGTGTATGGCAGCTGGCTGACAGAAGGCGAATGACTGCTGTCCCATGTGAGGTCTAACAGAAACACACAGGCGACCCCAGCCTGCGTAGGGACTTCAGCGTCAGAAGGCCAGGCTGGACAGCTCTGCTGGCCAGTAGATGTGGAATGGAGAAATATCCTCAGGCTTTGGAGGCATCAGTGGTAGGAAAGGCCCTCAACAGGGACCTGTATCATGTGATCTGATGTGGTCAGAGCCCACAGTGCCAGACTCAAGGTAGGTACCCTGACAGCACTATCCAAATCCTAATCAGAGGAGAAAGGTAGACAAAGAGTCACTCCAGGAGGAGTCCCCTGGGAGAGAAAGTAACACTGTGCATGCTGGTTCTTCCATATGCATCTCTAGGGTGTGAGCAGAGCATTTGGAGAAATCAAGCCCTATTAAATATAAACCAGGGTTGTGTTTTTTTTCTAAGAGTGAGGTTTTTTTCATTTTTAATGTTTTCCTTGTACCTTAAGATATTTGTCCTTGCTCTCTCCTATCGTTTTCCCCATTTTTCCTCTAAGTCCTGTCTGATATCGTAGAGCAAGAAGAATTCAACTGAAGTGTCAACATTAAGGTGCTCTATTTTATGCAATGGAAGACATACTCAGGTGATGGGTTTTTTTTAGGAAACAACAATATATTTCCTCTTAGGAAGGAGGAAATATATTCTGCCAGTCATGGGAGAGTCAGTCTAAGTGCTTATGCTGACAGGTGCTGGCTTTTGGAAGGGAGCAGATGGCAGAGAGACATCCAGCAGATCTAATTAAACCATGAAGCATCACAATAACTATGAAGAAAATTATTTAAGTCTGGCCCTGTCACACTTGGAAGAAGTTCTGTCAGAGTTGCTTGGAGCTTTGGGGACAAATTCTGTGTTATTATTATTTATTTTAATCAATTCTGGGTCTTCTCAGGTGGCTCGACAAGGGGGTTAGCCGTTCCAATGCACAGTCACCTGTGCCATCTCCTTTTTGGAGTGGGGAGGTTTTGTTGCCAGTAGCAGCTGGTAGGACTTCAGCAGGGACCCAC
>NW_010274177.1:14281-40236 GCF_000690775.1 Eurypyga helias
ACAGAAGGCCGGAGAAGCAAGATGCTAAACTGTGTCATACAGGATAGGAGTATGCCTACTGCAAAAACCCATGGTTTAGACTTCATCATCTGTTGATTTTCTTCTTATTATTTTTCTGTCCTTTTGCTGCAACCATATGTGGTCAAGAGGTTATTGTCTCTGTTCTCCTTTCCCCTCAATATGAATGCAAGAGATTCATATTGCTTAAAAATCTCATTTTCCAAGTGCCACACTGTGAATGCTTAGAAAATGCTAATTATTGCATAATAAAAAGGGTTTGTATAAATTATGTGATTTTTTTTCCTCCCAGTAAAATCTAGCTTTTGTTGAAATCATCCTTCTTTTTCTTTGAAGCTGCAAACCATTAGGCACTGTCTGTGGATAGTGCATAGCCAGATATTATGCTTATAACCAAAACATAATGATTAAAACACCGATTACTAAACAAAGCTTGAAGCTTTTTGTGTAAAGACCGTTAGGATCACACACATGCACAAGTACCGATTCACAACATGGTAGGATAATGAGCAATCGAAGGCACACAGTAAAGTGCAGATAATGAGACTCCTACTTATTCACATTTCATTAGCAGTATAAAGGATGTAAATCAGCTCTGTTGCTACTCATTCCATAAAGCATTGTCATCACTTTCATTTAAAATACTGATCTTAGTTCCCTATAATTACTGTATAAAAGCCCCAGATATTGTTTCCAACAGATCAGGTTTACTTTCCTGAATGAAAATGGGTATGGACATCATAATGAGCTATGCATCAACTACTCAGGTGTATTCACCCCTACAGTGTCTCATCTTACTCTGAAAATAAAAGGACCGCTGGCTGACCTTGTGTTTCAGAGTTCACGGGCATGGAGCCTCTTCTGAAGCATGTTTGACCTCCACCCAGGAGCTACATAATAGTACTTGATGTGTCCTGGGACTTGAATGGCCAGGGCTTCTGGTCTGCACGTGGCCCATGCACCGGTAAGAGAAAGCAGGCTGCCATGTGTAAGGGAGTGATTATCATCTCTCAGGCATTTTTAATTTATGAATACTGAACAGCTGAAGTACACAGCCGTGAGCAGCACTGTGTGTTCAGTTCATGCTGTCTATATTTAAGCATATATCCTGGGTCAATTTTGGTCAGTATGTCTGCCCTGTGCAGTATAGCAAGCATCTTCTGTCAACCTCTATTAATTCCTTGGTGGATTACGGACATATGCTGCTCTGTTGGACAATTATCTATGGCGTAGCCCTTCTTGTCACATTCCCTACCCCTACCTCAGATTCCTAGGTTAAAAACAAACAAACAAACAAACAAACAATTAGATATCGTCGTTTGGGGCCTGAAGAGATGAAGAAAAGGTTTGCCCTGACTCTGGCATGCATTGCCTGGGCAATTCACTCGGTCATCCTGGTTTCATCATCCCAAATTAAAAATGGGAAATAATCAGTAAGAAAATGAAACCTCTTGATGTCGTGAGGGTGAAATAGTTGCTGTGTGAGATGCTCTAAGGTTCAGCACATCACTGAAGGAAAGAGTTGTTGGCCTTTTGGTGAAGGCACCGAGGCAGAAACCAGGAGCTCCATGTCCTGCACAGGCTCTTACAATGTCAGATGGGCCACGTAAGGTTCAGGTGGTTGTTACGCTGAGTCTCATAATATCCAATGCAACCGATATCCGTACCCTATTACTGGACAATTACACTGGCTCTGTCCTGACTGTTTTCCACTGTGAGTGTTGTTGGCTTGTTCCAATAGCACGGTTTTGCTACCTCGATTGCCTATCTCCACTTTAAGACACGGCAATACTTACATAAAAGTAACCTTATTGTTTTCATCCTTCGTCAAACCCATAGTTCTCAAATCTTTTGAGTATAGAAATCTAGAGCAGACTCTTCTGAACGCTGCCGGCCTGACATTTAATAACTTTTACACACTTTCTTATCTAAATGTGCTCTATTTAAAACCAGGGTAGCTCTTGCTTATTTTCATAAAGTGTGATAGTCAATTAATGTTTGGTTCACTGGCACTCTTCATCCTGAACCTGCAGCTCATCATGGACATGGATCATTAAGCTTCACCGTACTCATATGGGATATACTAAAGTCTAGTAACTTTACTTTTGGGGGTTGCTCCAAGTAGTCTGGTAACTTCACATGGGGGTTGCTCCAAGTAATGACCGAAGGAGTGCCCGCAGTCTCCCAGAAGGACTGTTGCCAAGTTCACAGCCAAACCAGGGGGTCTTCAGGCAGAAGACACTAACCTGATCACTTTGTGAAGCTCTGTGTGACCCACTGCTCTGAAAATGTAATGCATGCCTTTTATATAAAATGCGCTACACTGATCAATAGAACGTTGCTGCAGAAAGATTAAATTTGGGTCACAATCCTTCTTGGAATATATTCATCATGACCAAATAGCTGCTTTACAGTACAGAAGAAAATGGAAAATTTTGGTTATTTAAACATATTCTTATTATATAACCACCACCTTATTTAGTAATAGTTATTTTTAAAACCAAATTAGTAAGAAATAGAGCATTTTTTGGATTTAGTAACAGAATTTGAAAGCAGGAAAAGTTTTATTCTTTGCAGTACCAGCAGCCCATGTCTTGATTAGGTTAGGGTTTTTTTTTCTTGTTTAAATTTATTTATATTTTTATATTTTATTATTCTGTGTGCATAGGGTTAAGGAGGTTATACATTTGTGATATGAGTTCATTCAGAACTCAACCATGTGTCACTACACTGAGTAAAGCATAAAAATACTTGGGTCATGGTCCTCAGGTGACACAGACAGAATTCTTCACTAACCAGTTTGATTATCTGGTAGATTTAGTCAAAGCAGCTTTGGTAGAAATCCTGCTGATTCATCAAAATACAGCTACTGTGTATGAAACTGATAATCAGAGTCCTCCTTATTAAAGAAAACAAAAGAAATATCCTGTATGTTTTTAGAGAGATGAACCTCTGAGAGCATTTTAAAATCCTTTATGAGCCCACTTTTTGGATCTTGAAGAGCTAGGTCTAAATATTTCTAAACGCTTTTTCAAAGAGGAAAACACAAGAGCTCTTCCTCTTGTCCTCTGAAATTTAACCCTTTAAACATGTGTGAAAATAAGTACAGAATGCTGCTGGATTTGCATGGAAGGGATGTTTTTCCCCTCCCATTTTGCACCAGTGATAATGGCTTCCAGAAATGCTGTAGTTAGTAGACTTGTTCTGATGTTCCTATCTTCTATGCCAAACTTCAATCAAGAAACAAGTGTTTGCATCCAATTAAATAGGAAAAAAGGGGTTGATTTTTGCAATGATTTTCCATTGAGCTTGTTACATCAACGTTCAGAGCAGAGACTGAGAAATCTCCAAAGGTGGCATGCCAGACAGCATTTTCTTTTCCTAACAGAAGGCTCATCAGGCTGGTAGGGATGCGGTAGGAGCTCTCAGAAGGGAAGATGCAGCTGATCCCTGTTGTCTCCCCTCCCTGCAGGCTGTGATGGCTTCCAGCCCTCCTATTCACACCCAGATATTCTCTGATCTTTGACACCACAGGACTGCGTGCTGCAGATGCATCTTAGGATGCATCTTGTGCTATACCCATCAAGCTGGAATCCAACTGACTCATTCAGTACTGGCGTACCCAGACTTCATGCAGGGAAGTGGTTTGAACTGGTAGGAGTGGGTTGTACTGCCAATGATGGTGATGAGCCCAGGTCCACACTAAATGCATTTCAGTGTGTGCTTATGAGGCTTAATTCTGTCCTGGTCCTGTGAACTGAGCACCTCTGAGGAGCTGCAGTGCTGCTTCCCACTTAGTTTCATCTCATATTGATCCAGCTTGGGCACCCAAGGCCATGCTGTGATATGAACCACAGCACGATAAGTGGAGACATCTGGGAGACTCCTTTCAAAAGTGCACACATGATCCAGGCTAAAACATTACAGCTCAATGCACTACTACAGGCAGGAATTTCAAGAGGGAAAAAAACAGTAAAACATCCTGGTGACTTCAGTGGCCCCAGAATTTCACTGAGGTTTGTCCTGAGAAGAAAGCAAGCCCAGGAATGTAAGAGAGAATGAATGGGATGACAGTGACATTACTAAGGGGTAAATGGATAGTAATAGTAAAATCCTAGTGAGAAGCTCCCAGGGGTTTTGTTATTAGTTGTTATTCTTGGTTATAAAATAGATATACCAGAGAAATTCAAATTGGCAAAATAAAAATCAGACTATTTGGAAAGTTAACTTTCCCCATACTCTTGTGCTCAGCAAAAGCCCATCAAAAGGAGCAGAGATGAACCCACTAGGTTTTAACTCTAAATGCAAACTGCATTTAGACAATGGATTTTACTAATATCATTTTCATAGAAGCTATTGAAATGACTAATGCTTTGCATTACTGGCATGCTTTTTAGGCTTTTAGGATTGTCAGTGAGATACACTGCATAAATTGTCCTCCCCTTTTCCTTCTTTCTTAAGCAAAAATGTCTCTCCCTCCCCTGGTTTCCAAGTGTCCTACCAAGCAAGAAAACATAGCAAGTCATTGTCATCTGGGTTTAGAAAGGATGTGCACTGAAAGCTACTCAGGGGTGTGTCTCCAGGGAAGCAACAGAGTGCTGGTGAAATTCTGAATGAACCAAACCTACAGACTAAAAGGACTACAACAAAGCAAAGGGAAAAAAGGAACAGGCTTTTAAGCAAATCTGTGTTAAAGCACCTGAGCCCTTATGGTCTGTTTAGAAACTTCTTGCCAAATGTAACATTTAATTTCCATACCAATGTCAGTCTCAGACAATATCTCTTCTACTTGATGCCAAGAGTTAAAATTAACTGCTGTCTGAATGCTCATCTCTGTGCAGCATTTTGGAGACAAACTAATGGAGCATTCAGGGACTTTCAGTCAATCCACATAAATATGAGCCAAGAACTATTGCAGGGAACTTCTATAGAAGGCATGGGAGTGGATTTAAAGTTTATTTGCTGAGAAGATACTAGGCAATCTTCCCTTCTTTTATTGTGCAAGATCACGTTTCAGTCAGAATCTGAACTGAAATTACATGACTGTAATTTTAATGATTGTTGTTATTCTGACTGGCTCCATAATTTTGTAAAGAATGAATTAAAAAATTCAATTTCTATTTTTACAGTTTAAAGATAGTGTCCATACTTCTCCCCTCTTTAGCTTATTCTAGTTACTGCTTACCAATCCTTGATTTTCATAGTAAATCATGATTGCTCTTTGCAAATAATTTCCGTCTTATCTGCTAATTTTTAAGGGTGAGTTACACTGGCAGATAGATTCTAGCCAATTCTTTACCCTGAACTGTTTTCAGTTCTGCTTATGTATTTTATGGTTAAATAATTGTTATTATTACATACATCACGAAATCTTCAAAGCCTACTCTTTCCTTCTGAAAGAGAATACAGAGAGAAATACCCCAAACAATAAAGAAAATAACTCGTTCCTATCCTGTGCCTCTGACTTCATTTGATCTTTCTTGCTTATGCTAAATAAAGCTTTTTCTATGAAGGAGTAGGAAAATTAGGTTTTTATTTTTCTCCATGTATGAATGTATTCTTTCCTAGTCACCTGATGATTCCACTTCTTTGGAAATCTTTAGATTCCGCTTAATCTGAAAAGGTACATTGATTAGAGTGCTCCTTCTCTTGTTTGCAATCAGCCTGTGTTTTGTTCCCTGAACTTCAAAGAGTTGATTATATTGTATCCTAGTTTCTTCTGGGTCTGGATTTTGATCTTGCTGATAATGGTGTAAATAGGAAAAGCTTGCTTGAAATCACTGTGTCCTGTCAACAAAAATAAGATCTGACTCGGATCTTATTAAGAGAGAACAGTCCAATTCTCCATTGTGTTTTTGTCTGCCTCCAAATCCTCATTGCATCTATCCACCTCATGTACAAAATCCTCGTGAGCTATAAACCTTAGCTCTAAGCTTTATATTTTTTTGTGCTCCTGCCTTGGGCTTGCTGTGACTAATCAGGACATCATCTGCTGCATGAAATGATGGCTTGCAGTAATTTCTTCCTTCTGCATCACAGCAGCGGACAAATAATAGTCCAGAAGCAGCATTAGCCTTTCCTCTTGTTTGCTCCAGTTTCATTCTTCCTCACACCCTGTGGGGAGAATAGGCATGGAGGATTTGTGAAGACAAGGTGATCTTTGCCATGGTTCACAGGCAACACCAAGTGAGATAATCTAGATTTCAAAGGCTTTACCTTGCTATGTCTTTGTGTTTGTGAATTTTGTGCCCGTAATCACAATGTCACCAGATTATACTGTGGCTCTTGGGTGTTTAAGTGAATTTGTTTTCCTGACCTGCTTCATGGGCAGTTCCAACCTGCAATGCAAATATCTCTTGGATGTGGTGGATGTGGCTTCAGCTTTGGTCACGTACTGAGGTGAGATTTTTTAACCCTCTGGAGAAAAAATGTTTCTTCTGTGAATCTTGACAGGTCATGACAGCAAGCAGATGACCATTTCCTAGGCAGAGATGCACGACACTACCACCTACTTCTCCCAGAGCACAGTCCTCAAAATTCCACTGAAGTGGGTGATAGCTACCACCACCTCATCACACAACCCACCTGCTCATAGCCTTCTGACACGGGTGACGTTCTTCTGACCAGTCACTGCAACTGTTGGTGTGGAAAGGCTGTACCAAGAAGCCTGCATGGTTTTTGTTGCCTCTTAATGGCATTCAGTAACTGCCAGTGAGAAAGAGTAGCCATCACCACGACATTAACAGGCAAGAGGAAGAGAGAACTGGAGAACCCTCAGACAACTTCAGCACAGAGCAGTGTGGGACAAAGGGTGTCTATTTATTTCCTGGAGATGCTTCTCTAAAGGAAAAGCATTATGAGAAAAAAAAATCCATTAACTATTGAGAATCAGAAATCATCCAGAGAAAATGGAGTAATGCAATCTACCTATGATTTTGTTAAAATAAGTGAGCAGTGGAGATATTTTCTTACCTTCATAACAGATTTGAATGCATTCATGTATATTGCTGGGATAATGTCATTTCATGGGTGTCTGAGGATAACTTATCCTCATCCCATGCCTGGAAATGCAGTGGAGACTTTAAATTATCCAAGCACAAGGAAAAAGTTTGTTTAAATAATGAGTAGCATTAGGACATTATCTTGCAAGACCATTTGTTTATTAATGGTATTTAGCTTAGGTGCTCATAGGTCAACCTTGTGGGACAGCAAACATATTTGGGATCTGCATTCACTTGGAGCTGCTGGAGAGGAGAGAGCACTCTGGAAGAACTTTCAGGGGGTAGAAGCTGTAGCAGTGGGTTTTGAAGGTTTGTAAGTACTCTGAATTTTACTGTATGCAACTTGCATGTTCAAAGCAAAGCAAAAAATGCCACCATTACTATCAATGAGACTATTTACAGGGTTAGTGTTCCCCTGTTTTCCTGGAAGAATAGCAGTAAGGAGCACTCAGGAAACTCTAAGGGAAATTTTAGACTCGATGACTGAAATGGGCATCCTCCCAGTGGCTTCACCTTTATGGTGAGATGGCACCTTCCCTAACATCAGTGGTCCAAAAGCCTGGTGCCTGCTGCAGGTGGGTCCCCCAGGATGTGCCTCAGCGTCCCTGCAGCGGGGACAGCATGCCCCACAGAGGTGCACGTCGTCCCACTGACTGCAGAGGGGAGCTCCCTCTGGGCACCTAGTCGTTGAATGGCGGAGGGTGAAAGTCCTGCTTTCACCAGATGGGGCCAGATCTTCAAAACACACCTAACCCCGAAAGACCATGCCTGTAGGATCTTCACTGCAGAGATTAAAAGCCTGTGCGCCTTTGGAACCAGAGAACCTATATAGCTGCTTTTGAAAATTCATTGATTCCAGCCAGCACTGTATGGATCCACAAGTTTTGTGGTTGGTTTTGATTTGATTATTTTAAGGCTGCATTTAAATCATTATTCCAACCATGAAGCAGAGAGCAATATTTCCTCTCAAGAAATTAATCCCCAATTTCACTGGTAATTAAGACCTTCTGCACATGGTCATTTGCCTTACTGGGAGCCTCTCTCTTGATAGCATTGATTGCTCTTTGGCTGGGAAGCATAAAATTAAACACTGAAGGGAACTAACGTCTGAATTTGCTGGGGGAGAAGGAGGAAGAATTTCCCATTTTTTTTTTCTTACCCTTGTCATTAGATTAGCTTGATGTTAAGGACCCTTCCTCAAAAAAAAACCCCAAAAAACCCAAAAAAACCAAACCCCCAAAACCCCCCCAAAAATCCAAACAAACAAACCAAACAACCAAAACACCCAAAACTCCAAAAACCTAAAATCTGAAACTCTATTATAAATGACGGACACCTGGTTCAACCTTTTAGTGTCTTCAGTATAAGAATTTTTTTTTTGACTGATTTTATTTATTTGACATCAGCTGAACAGGTAGGGAGAGGAAATGTTCCTGACTGCTCCTGGCAGCGGACCAGGAGTCAGGCAGGACCAAAACCAAGCTCAGTCATGTGAAATCCCCTGGGGTTTTCTACATAAAACTGTGAGAGGGATGTGTGAGGGGATGTTGCTTCATGTTAGTTGTAGCTGTTGTCCATAATTTGTTACCTGGCGCTCACTGAATAACAGTGGTGCAGTAAGACATGGGCATTCGAAAGGTGGCTTATTCAGACATATAAGCGTGATCTAACAATGAAAGAAATAAAAAGGCTGTTGACAAGAATTAATATCTAAGGTTGCAGCCACTGTAATTGGAGAGGTGTATGGTGTAAATGTTCATATCTGGACACTTAATCATTCTGACTTCCCTCCACTAATATGGAGAAGAAAACGCCCCATGAAGTTCTTCCTGGAGAGGGTGGTGAGGCACTGGAACAGGTTGCCCAGAGAAGCTGTGGATGCCCCATCCCTGGAAGTGTTCAAGGCCAGGCCGGATGAGGTAGGGGGTCTTTAAGGGCCCTTCCAACCCAAACCATTCTGTGATTCTGTGGTTCTATTTTAGCATGGAAGGCATCTCACCCATTTGAGTGCATTACCTTCTGAGAGAAATCACCCAAAATTTATAAATTCTCTTGCTGATTATAGTCTCACCATGGATAACTGTGACAGAAAGATCCACATTTGGTCATCTCCAGATGACAGGCTCCTGAATATTTTGGACTTTTCGGAAAATACTGACTTAATCACTCAAGTGCCGTAGGAAAACTTGGGAAATTTGGGTTGGGGAGGAAAGGGGGAAGACTTTCCCATAAGTGATCCTAACCATATCTATGCTATGACTTAAATAATGTCCTTTTCCCACCCTCCTTCAAGATTTTTTGCGAGTGGTAGACAATTTTTTTTCATCATTGAGGTACTGGTATTGAAAATTGTGAAAGACAAATGTGGTCGGTTTTTGTAAAATCATAGAATCATAGACTGTTATGTGGGTTTTTTGTAACTGAGAAATAATTAAATGAATACTGAGTTAATGACATTTATATATCCATCCAAAACTACGTTTGCTTTCATGTAAATACAGTCTCCATCCCAGGTCAAAATTTGCCATACACTCTTTTTGTTTCTGGTAGCTCTCTCCTTCTGAGTTGGCTGAGTTTCAGAGGTGGATGAATGAACAAAGTACTTCTGCAACAGGTGATCAGCTGGCATCAGCCAAAGCTCATCTAATACAGTTTTTCTTACACCAGTAGGTGATCTCACCCAGGTTTCCTAAAAGTACTTGGGATGCAGGTGATGGAAATGCAGTATTAGCTCAGTGTTCACTGGTGCTTGGGAAAATCCCCACCAGAGCCATCAGTATCATTTTTACGAGCAGCAAGGCTCTCAGCAAGGCTTTGCCCTACGGGACAAATCGGTCAGGACAGTGTCCAGCTGCAGCCCTGGCATCAGTCCTGGGCCAGCTGCTGGAGTACGACAGAGCTGCCTGTGCACGTTCGCTTAGATTGAAAGGTGGTTATCGCTGTTGCTCTAAAGTGTCTCTAAGCGTAGAGCCTTAATGGTTATTTGTACTGCAACAGCACCTTCAGGTTCACAAAGCCATTAAGGGCCTCGCTCTGTTATGTTCTGTTCACACAGCTACCAGGAGACCATCACTGACCCAAGAGCTGCCAGACCAAAGACAAATGGGTCATTCTGTGAGCTACACAGTTAATGAAGCCTAGATTCATACAGATTTGAAGCCTACATGTCTATCCTTTTAAAAAATACTACCTCCCCGAATCCTTACAATCCCTCCTGCTCTCTCTACAGGAACACCAATTTCTCTCTACAATGAATTTTTTTCCTTTTCAGCCCCAGCCACAGGCTGAGCCAGGGGCAGGGCATACCCTGGCTGTGTTGGGGATGGAAGCAGCATGTACCCTGGCTGTGTCAGAGCTGCATGTGTGGTTTGGTCAAGAAGCATGCATGCACCAAATGCTTAGCAAAAGCCTGTACTGAAGAGGGAGCTTCCAACCTTGCCTCTGATGGGGGCACTAGTTTGGGTTTCTTTCCCAAAGCTCAGAGAAACATGATGCAAGCAGCTCTTCTTCCAGGGAGGGCATGCGGTGGCACTAAAAATGATCAGGTTCAATATAGCTTGATGCCTATTTAAACGATCTTAAAGCTGCCACTCAGCTTTTGTAGCAAACAATCCCTCTGTGCCTCTGACCTTTTGATCTGCAAATACTCTTTAGCAGGTGAAATGGAGCACTCCTAAGTCGTGGAAAACACAATAGTAAAGAATGTGCAATTAGTACCTGTAACAATGTCTAAGTACTTTTATCATGTGTCTAATCACCTTCTCTGCTACAGCTGTATTGTAGTCTCTTAAAAATGTAAATTAAACAATCCACTGATGAATCTGCTGCACAGATTTAGCATACTGATGAAGAGGATTTCAGGTGCATCACAGAACATGTTTCTTACAGCATACATCTGGTCCATTACCAAGTCTTGGTGAGGAAAGCCTCTATGGTGGGGTCTCCTCGGTCGTCATGAACACAATCTTCATCTCAGTGGCTTTGCCTGCATTCAGCTGACCTGTCTGAGGATCAAACATTATCCCCAGCTGCAACAGGGACACCTGAGGTCTATGTACATGTTTATTTGATCAAGCCCTTTATAGTCTCTGAATGTGTGTGGCAGCGTAGTCTAATGCAGAAAGACGAGTTTAAGGGCCATTTGATCTTTGATTCCTACTGGATCTTCTCTGGCTTTAGTCAGTATCTGAGTTTCAGTATTTTTCTGCCTATCTGTAGGTGCTGTCTAGGGAGAAGTGGATTTCGTAACCTTCCTGCATAGTTACTGGAGTAAGAATGGAGTCCCCTTCCGAAATTGCTTGTCTCTCTGTCGTGAGCCCAGAGCAACTGCAATCCTAGCTTAGCTACCCGAACATTACACTGGGTGCATTTAGACTTTACTTTCATTCTCTCTTTGGTTACAGCATTTCACCTCTAAGAAACAAAAGATTTTACTGCACTAGAGTGCTAATTCTGTAGCACATCCTTTAGGAGACGAAAAGCAGAGGAGAACAACAGTGGTAAGAGAATGAAAAGGAAAGCATGGTTGCTAACAGCAAAAAAACAACTTTCCCTCCCCATCCTGGGTTGTCAGCATGCCACCAGACCCCACTCCTGCCTCACTGGCTGGGCTGGGCAGCAGTTGCCCCCCCTCTTTGTTTTTTTCAGTAGGGTTATAGAAATCAATCCAAGAAAGAAAAGGAAAAGAGCTAACAAAATGATGAAGAGACATTGGTGACAGTTAGGGGGTGGAAGAGAAAGTGTGGGTGTGAATGCTAGAGTGAAAAAAGACAAAGATTGCCTTTTAAAAACAGGAAAGAGATGATAAATAACCCTGAATAAAGCCATGAGTACAGGAAAGAGCAGTGTAGAGATGGATAGCACAGTCCAAAAGTAGGAGAAAATAAATGCAAATGAAGAATGAATAATAAGAGTAAGAAAAGAAAACTGAATTTGAATGAGTTAATTTTATTTATACTCTTTTAAATATAAAGAAGTCTTTCCCTGGAGACATTCTGCATCATAGTTAACAAGCAAATAAACCCCAAAACAACAACCAAACAAACCAAAAAAGTGATGTCAGGTAAGAATAACAATCCGTGCTGCTGCCTTCAGTCCTTGGGACAAACACAGCAAACAGCCCTAAGCCTGGAAATCCTGCTGCAGAAATCCACTTGGCCAGAAGTCCTGAAGGTGCAGTGGAGAGATTGCAGCACTGATAAACAACTCTTCTAAGGATGCCAGGCATGCATCTCACTTCATCTTGTGCTGCTTGCCTCCTTTTCAGGCAGTCCTATAAAATTCATTCAGAGGATGATGGAAGATATACACAAGAAATCAGTCTTTTAATAGAAAGCAGTGACTGGTGCTTGGGTGCGTTTATCTCAGCTCCCTGGGGTTTCAGAGGGCTCCCTCCTCCCCCTCCTCCAATCCCCCTTGCTGCTGATATTCCCTTGAATGATCTAAGCAACTGCTGCAGATCTTTTTAAACACTGATAGGAAACATCCTGCCTCTGTCACTGTTGCCTAGTTTACGCTTTCCCTAGGGCCAGCGCAGGGCCAGCTGGGGCTTAGTGGCAATTACTCTGAGGGAAGGATTGATTGCTTCCCCAATCTGCTGTCACTCCAAATCAAGCTGGGCAGGGGGAAGAGAGGCTATTTTCTCATCAGGTAACAGTGTTTGACCAAAGATAAGCAGAAACAATTGAAACTAGGCTATAGCTTTTCTGTTTCATGACAAGAAGGTAGCCTTTCCTACCAACTTTTGCTAACTGCAGGAGTTCTGCTCCACACAATTACCTCCTTAATTACCTTCTCCAGAGAGACTAGGAGCATCTGCGGATCCCACAGAAAAAGGAAATATTGGCAAGGAAGAGGGAAGGAAATGACACCATCTTCCCTCTAGAGGAATGAAGAGAATGGACAGAATTTTGCAACTCTTGGTAAGATGGTGTAGGAAAGACGAAAACTAATTATCACCCATAAAAAGTAGGCAAGACAAGCACAGAAGCACAAAAGCACAAATCAATAACTGAAGTACTCTGGTCTTGCCAAGGGACTTTCTTTTAGTGGTGTTTAGCTTTAGAAAAGCTGGAGAGAGTTTAAAATAGGAGGATAAGCAACTCCAGAAAGCATACAGCATCTCTCCCGGTATCAGCTCTGAAGCATGTCCCATGTTTACCTACGGTGAAGAGCTGATGATCATGGCAATCCAGATAGATGTTTGTTTGGTGATGATGTGTTAAAATCCTTGAGTATGGCAGGGAAACTGCTGTTCTCCTTGTCAGCAAGCTGGCCCTCTCCTAGGTAAGGATCACACCCTTCAGTGTGTGGTCAACCTTACGATGTATTAAACAGTATGTCTCCCAGGAATTTAAATGCAAGACGCAAACATGTTCATGTTTACTCCCTAGATTCTCTCCCTTCTTGAATCTTACTAGTCCAGTATAAAGGATTGTCCCTGTGTCTTTGGAATTAGGCTGGCGAGCTGATACGGGGAAGAGTGTGACTCCTAAGTATAATTACTTTGGCTGGTGTGAATGATCAGTGTCTTTCAAAGAGATGAGAAGCCCAGTTTAGTTGTGTGTTCGTTATGAATGGAAGCATATTGAAAAGTTCCTCGCACTTGGCTTCAGTCCTGTTTCTTTCAATAAAGACATGTGATTGTCAAGTCACTGCTAAGACTCTCCCCATTGAGTTGGAGACTTGGGGTCCTGGATTTGGGCAGATGTGCTCAGCATATACAAGCTGTTTGGAAAGGATGGTCTGTAGGTCGTTGTGAAATAAAGTGTGAAACTGAGCAAGTGTCTAAGGCTGGTAGGAGTCTGCTATTCTGGAATTCCCAGATGCTCATTTTGTTGGCCAGCATCCTCTGAAAATATCCTCACAAATCCACGCTGATGACTTATTGATACATCTTGCATCCTAGCTTAGCTTATCAGATGGTGTCGTAGGCTATGCAGTCCAAGGAGACAGCCATGGTTTTATTTTGCTCCCTTTCTTTCCCGTCCCATCCCCCCCCTTGTCATTAAAGAGTATTCTTTGCCTGACTTTGCTGCAGTCATCCCCTTCACTATTCATGATGCCTTATGTATTGTGCCTCTCAGCGTAAGAAACCATGAGGACAAGCAGCTTACATTGGCTTTTATTTTCATAAGCTGTAAGACATTCTTGTCTTCAATTATTCCTTTGGATTGTACTGTGGAAATTTTGTACATATGCCACATTTCTTTTTTTCCTTATGATTCCTCTAGTCGTTATTTTTGTCCTCTTCAGCGAGGATGAGCAGCAAGTCCTTCTGTCAATGTGCACCTGATTTTGTGCTGCAACAAACTTCTTTGTGAGGGTCCCTACTGCCATATCATTTTAGCATGCATGTTAGTTGGCTGACTTTTCTGCATGTTGCAGTTTGTGCTGTGTTCATCCACATTTGTTCCTGGGTTGTGTGTGCAGATAGGCAGCTGTCCACATTTTTCTAGATGTGTATTTCTATATAGTTGTTATCCAGACCACAGATGGGTGACTGGGAGATTTCCTTAGAGATTGCTTCAGTAAACTTTGATTGCGGTCTGTGATGAAACCACATGAGATACAGACAACATACTCAGCTCTAACAGAGTTGCTACAGCCTCCACAACTGCAATTACTAAGTAGTTAGTCACTGTAAACAGGGTAAGCTGAGTGTGGATGGGACAAAAGAGACAATCGTATATGCTGTACTTACTAGCTGGGAGGAATCAAAGCTGTTGACAGTGAACAGAATTGGCTAAATACTGATAACTGTGGGTATGGATATGGCTGCATATTATCAATGCTGGCCTTCGAGCTGATATTGCAAATCGAGCTGCAACTCAGCTTTTGAAAATACCAGGCTTTTGGATACACTGTCTTTGTACAGCTCCTGGACAAACATGCACAAAAAAGAAGCCTACAGAGGGTGGGAGCGGGGACAGGTAGCCTGGGAGGAATACAGAGAAATTGTCCAAGCAGCTAGGGATCAGGTTAGGAAAGCTAAAGCCCTGATAGAATTAAATCTGGCCAGGGACATCAAGGGCAGTAAGAAAAGGTTCTAAAGGTACATTGGTGACCAGAGGAAGACTAGGGAAAATATGGGCCTTCTCCATAAGGAAATGGGAGACCTGGTCATCTGGGATGTGAAGAATGCTGAGGTACTCACCCACATTTTTGCCTCAGTCTTCACCAGCAAGTGCTCAAGCCACACCACCCAAGTGACAGAAGGCAAAGGCAGGGACTAGGAGAATGAAGAACCACTCACTGTAGGAGGAGACCTGGTTCAAGGCCATCTAAGGAACCTGAAGGTGTGCAATTCCATGGGACCTGACAAGATGCATCAGTGGGAACTGGCAGATGAAGACGCCAATCCACTATCCATCATATTTGAGAAGTTTTGGCAGTCTGGTGAAGTCTCCCCCTTTTTCCCTGTTACTTGTCATGATGAAAGAGGGAGATGTAGAGAGCAAGCTGAATGAGAGGGAGAGCTAAGCTGTTGTCTGTCTCTGGCTGGAGGGAAGATCTTGAGCCCATGAAGTACAACCATCTTCATCTCATCGCTATTAAAACTAACAGTTTCAGATTACCACAGTACCACTGTCTACCTTCACATGGCATTTGGGTTCTTGTGAATTCTGAAGTCAGAGTACAAAAAAGGATATATAAAAATATCAAGTTAGTGTGCTGGTACTTAAAACAGTGCAGGTATTTCTGCTGCTATAGGATCCCTGGATAGGGATTAGCCTGGTACAATGCAAGTTACCAAAAATCAGGAATCATAGAATTATAGAATGATTTGGGTGGGAAGGGACCTTAAAGACCATCTAGTTCCAACCCCCCTGCCATGGGCAGGGACACCTTCCACCAGACAAGGTTGCTCAAAGCCTCATCCAGCCTGGCCTTGAACACTGAATGTGGAAATAACAACAGATCTTGTACTGGCTTTCTCTGGGACAGGAGGAGTGACTAGTTTAAATTAATTGTGTGATATAAAAGGCCATCAGGTCTGACAGGCTTGAAAAATAAGGGGAAAAGAGGGAAAATGTTGAAATGCCACAGGAGTAATCACTGTCGTATTGCTAATGTCATGAGAAGAAACGAAACCCACTGGTATGCTGCGTGTGGATGTTTTAATCAAAGGGGAGTTGCATGCTCCCAGCAGCGGGTGGGATGTGCTCTTCGACTGACAGCTATTGAGATGGATAATTCTCCAGCAGCTTCCACGTAAACCGAGGTGATATTGAAGTTTGTGCTGGGAGACGAAACCGTATTAAGCAATAAAATTTGCTTTGGCTTGGGCGCCCAAGCGCTTGCCTTCTGCGGTCGCTAGCACCGGCTCACAGATCAGTGAGGTACAGCATGGGTGAGTGTGTGCTGGGGCTGCGCAGGTGCCAATACTCTGTGTTATTTGTTTCCGTCACAATTCATGTCTTTTTCCAAGTGCTAAAGCTAACAGCAAATTAACAAAGAGTGATAGAAATCTACCTGGCATGTCTCCAAATCCCTCCCAGCAAACATAACTCATTGTGACTTTATTTCGGGACAATTATTTCCTTCTTGTTGAAAAACTGCCCTACCATTTGCTTTAGTTCTTTGACCTATGACTTAAAAAGCAGGAGCCTTGGCACACTAATTGTTCGTATCAGTCTTGGCACATGATGTAGAGCTCTCCAAACAGAACTTTGTGCCTACACAGACAAATGATACAAGTCTAACTTGTTTCCCCGTTCATGTTTCCCCTCTTAATGTTTTATTATGTTTATTTAAAATATAGGATTTATTGATTTCTCTTCATATTAATTACATTAAAATAGAGTGTTCATGTTCTCTTTTTTCTGATTTTTTCCCCAGAGGTATGATGCAAACTTTGCCTAGACAATATTCTCGTCTGCTCAGTTCCTCTTCAATACTGGTTAGGATTTTTCACCACTTCTGTACCATAGATTGCTGCACTCTTCAGTGGTTCTTGTGTTTCACTCTGAACTGTTCCAACAAGTGTCTGAAAGCATATGCGGAGAAATATTTGTGCTTCAGTGAACTTGATTGCTGTTCAAACATCAAGCAACCATGCTGTTTGTTTTAAGACACCATTGTTAGCATGGCCCCATTAGCTACAAATTTGCTTGTGTTCTCAGAAATCTGAACAATCAACAAGAAAGGACCATGAACTCCAGAAAAGTGCACCTTCTTCACGTTGAATAGGGAAGGAAAACTGAAAACAGAGTACTCCAGGTGATGTCAGGAATGGAGGAGTTCTCCCCTGAATCCAATAATTTTCTGAAAATCTTCTTTCTGAAATCTTAAAACTTTTTTTTTTCCCAGGAAAATAGAAAAACAGGGACAAAAAAAGTGCTTTCATAACAAAACATGACAATGTCTACAACGTAAGAAAACAATAAAGAGGATTGATGAGGAAATGAGGAAAATGCACGGCCTTAAAACATGAAAAGATGTAGGCATAGGATCAGAGTTTTCCAAGCTTGTGAAAATTTGGCTGTAAATGGCTAAATGTAGGGAGGAGCAAGCTGTCTTTTTTTCTTTTTTTAACTGAAAACAGTCATAATGAGAGTTAGTGAACCTGACTGAAAAATGCAGCAACACTTCCGTGAAAATCGGTTTTATTACAGTTTAGTTCTCTGGAAACTCTGTTGATCTGACCTGTACAATTGGTGGGTGGTAGAAAACCAAAAAGGCTTCTCCTCATCTCCCCTAAATGCTATCAAGACCCTCAAAATTTCAAAAGCAATAGTGGTGGTGGTGTCAATATGGTAACTCACACCATCCAGATGGATCTTTCTAAATACATTTATGCTGCATCTATCCCTGTAGCCATTGCACATGTTCTCATTCTGCTCTAGACGTGCTCATATGCTGCAGCTTCTTATAATAACCATGTGTTATTTGGGGTTGCGTTAAGTGATGTGACTTACATGTATCACACGTCAGCCGTTCTTCTGTTCTCTTCCACAGCAAGATCCTCAGTGGGAGATGTTGCATGTATGTGTTCCATACATAGCATGAGGCTGTTGGAAAGCCTCTCACAGACAGTGCAGACTGTGGAGTTAATGGTTTGACAAAAGTTTTTTTTTGTCCTAAAGTAGCCCCAGAAATTTCCCTCTTTTCAACAGACGAGGCTGCCCTGGCTGGAAGTGTGCTGGACCGGAAGGACAAGGTTATTAGTGGTCTTCAGCCCAGAGCCTTACAGGAGGCTTCTCAGATCCCTGGAGTACCTGCAGCATGAGTGATTAGGGCTCCCTTTTTTCCATCCAACAAATATTGCAGAATGAAATTCTGTCTCGGTTATGGCTACAGCAAAAATTAGCTGTGCTGTAGACACTGTTGAAAGCCATCCTTAGCCTGACTTCTATAAAACACCTGGATAAATCTATCCAGTTTATCCACTGAGATACCGAGCAGTCTCAGAAAGAGATTTGTTATGATCCTTCAGCATCATTTCTCTGTATTTGGGTTGTCTCTACTCCTTATGATCTTGCAGTTCTCCTATGCTGTTGAATATATCAGTATAAACTGTTACACCATGGAATGCCTGAGATGATAGTGCCATGAATAAATTAACAGCATTTTCATGAAAATACACAAGGAAAGGTGTTTATGGAGAACTTGCCTTGCAACAACCAAAAATATCACGGAGCACAGTGCTGGGAAGAGATATCAAGATGTTGATAGTACAGTTAGAGCAAGCTTAATTTCATCTGAATTTTTCTCGGATAGAAAAGGGAAGTTATGTGGATGGTCTGGCTGGGCAACCAGCATGGTCATAATATGGGTCCCTGCTGGTACTGTAACTGTTCCATGTAAAGGCATTTATTCTTACCACTGAAGCTTTGTTGAATATTGCAAATTTAGAATTGAGTCCAAACTGCAGAATTTGTGCTTCCTTTCTATGCAGATACAGGTTCCATCATCACAAAACAAATCTAAGGTAAACATCAAGCTGGAATTATATAATCTGTATGCCTTAAAGCGCTCACCCCCCATTTGAATGAGACAATGTTGTTCCTTTTAGTCAAATATCAAAACTTTTTAACTCACCTTAGGCCTCAGTAAAGCACCTATATCTTATGATACTGATTTTGTCTGCATTACTGTGAGGCTACTGCATTGAATAACACCATATAGAAATTTTTAGCTTGCTTTCTTGAAGGCTTCTGTCCTGAACTCCGTCTCTGGCTAGTAGCTGATAAACAAGTATTATTATCATGGGATTAATTAGAAAGAGTCCAACAAGGATATATCATCTTCTTAGATCACCTCAGTGGTTAAAGCTACCTTTCTGTTCTGCAGCATTTAAAGGATTTTCACAGTCCACTTCTTGCCCAGTCGCTTTTCTTATCTTTATGCAACAGTGGTTATAAATTGTACAAGTCAGATCAATAAAAGGAGATTTTGAAAAAGGGTGAAAATAAATGTCATGCTTCATAACTTCTTTCAAGACATCGCTATCTTTATTATTGTCACGCCTACACCTTGCTAAAAATAAGCACAGGTTAGAAGCTGTAGTCACATTCATTTTCAGAAATGTCCCTTTCAGGTGTTCCCAAAGAAATACTTGAGATTGATATTATGCACCACCACTATGCCAAGTTACACGCTTTCAGAAACTCAGAGAAGTCAAATCTTCTGCAGGCTTCCTGTCTAAAGGGTTCATGACACTGTCACTCACCATGAAATCCTCTGTGAGCTTCTCATGAACTCATGCCCTCTTGGTGGAGGAAAAAGTTTCCTGATCCTTAACCTGAGGGGTAAAACTGCTCATGTTTCCTTGGATTTCCATGTGTATAAATACCTGCTGAGGAGGAAGGTTGGGGGGTAGTAAGGAAGAGGGGCCCAGAAATTTCTCCTGAGTGCCTCCTGACAGTGCAAGAACCACTGGGAACAAGTTAAAACACACAAAATTCTATCTGGACACAAGAAAATACTTATTTCCTTATGTGAGTGGTCAAACACTGGAACAGACTGCTCAGAGAGCCTGTGGAGTCGAAATCAGTGGAGGTACTCAAAACCTGACTGGATGTGGTCCTGGGCAACCTGCTCCGAAAAGACAAGGTTGGATGAGATGGTCTCCGGAGAAGACCCAGCTGCAAGGGGCTGAGGATCCTTCCAGCCCCATCTAATCTGTGAGTCTGCAATTTCACACTGGACTCCAGGAGCTGCATACTTCTTGCAGATACCTCGACACATTGAAAGGGACGGTGCATTTCAGCATCCCTAAAGCTATATTATTGCTGTATCAGAAGGAAATTTCCCATCTAGCCAGAAATCTCCTTTCACATGTCCATGGAAACTAAGAAAGTTTTAGAATATGTGGTATATAGACTTTAACACTTGCAGGGTTCATGTCTGAATGCACAAATATAAAAGCAGGCGGGAGGTGGGTATTCTTGCTGGGCTGCAAACTTTATTGTGAGCTATAGTCTCCTGCAGTGATCAATGAAAGTAGAAGGAAGCCTCTTCCTGTTACGAATTACCAGGTCAAATCCTTCATCTGTGAATACTGAAGCTCTTAAGAGAACCTGCAGAGGTTATACTAGAGTTATGGATTGAAATCCCTGGTGTGACAGCTTGATACCTTTAAGTTTACAGAGGCAGCTAATTTATTATATCAGGATTACATTCCTTTGAACGCTCTTGTGATCCAACTGTTGAGATGTAGTGCAAATGTGTATTTTAAAATATTGTATGAAAGATTTCAGCTCGTTTAAGTGCTCTCTTGGTAGTTTATCTTTTAGGAAAGATAAGTTCCTGCATGTTATGTGGAGACTTTTTGAAGTGCCCTTACTATACCTTTGTTACAGGCTTTATTACGGTTCCACCTGTGATGGGAGAAGTAAAGTTTGATCCGCCTGAAGGAAAAATGAAGGCTGCAGAAAGAGCACTTACTGGTGCCTCATTTGTGGGTTCATGGTTGGGGGCAATGATGTGTTCAGCAGCCTCAAGGGACTGCTCCCAGCCCAGACAGTGCTTGTACAAGCTGCGGGAATGTGGGAAGCAGCCCCTGTGATGCAGAGGGTAATTTGGAAATGCTTACAGAACTCTCTTTTCTTTAACTCTAGCATTGATCTTTCTCTGCCTCAGCTAAGCCACTGTGGTGCATTTACAGCAGCCTTACTTCAGCCCTAGAAGTTCTCCTCTCTGGGCTGCAGTGCAAGGGGCTATACCCACCTCCCTACCAGGGTTGGGCCCGTCATACGGTACTGCTGAGCACGCAGTAGCACTAATCCCTCACACCCCACACTGCAGTGCCGATTTCTTCATTTTCACACATGCAGCCCTCACTTCAGGTCTTCTGAACCTTGATATATATGACAGGCCTTCAAAACAAGCCTTCAGATAACACCATCAGACAACTTACGTGAATAATTTTTTTTGAGAAAATCTGATGCATGAGGACTACTAATAAGGAGAAATGAAGACAGAGACGGGGAAGTGAGTGAGGCATCAGACAGAGAGACTGAGGGAGGAGGATGTCTCCAAAGTAAACCTATGCCACTCACGCTGCCAAATTGTTTGTTTCAAGGAGATGATGGAGTTCAGCTTGCATGAAAAGTGTAATACTCCTGTCCACCTCAATAAAGAGCACTGTTGTCTCAAGTAGACAAAGTTGGAGGGAATTCAGCATGCAGCAAGCCCAAAAAAATCATCTGAAAGTTAAATATGGGTGGAAGAACCAAGAAAGACAGACTGATCAGCACAGACTGAGCTTAAATAAGAGTGCTTGAGTGAAAATGCAGTGGCTACAGGTACACAACAGGGAATGGTAAGAGGTCAGGGATGGAGTATCCCTGTTAATGAGTGAGGGCAGAACGAGGAATAATGGTCTCAGCATGCGGCTGGACTCAAAAGGTGACTATGAAAATGGCACTGTATCCAGGAGGTCTCTTCTTTGTGATGTTCAAATGACTTTCACAGACAAACCACTGCAGCGCAGGCTTTAACAGTGAGCTCATGTGGTCCCTCTTTCTTGTCTGAGAGGATGTATATGCAGCATAGACTCCTTTTGCAGGGGGACTTCCCTGCTTTTCTCCTTTTGCTAGCATGCTGCTAAAGGCCCTGGTGTCATGAAGGAGCATGCGCCTGAGATTCCTGTCCCCCAAATCAGCACATCACAGGGCTGTACACAAAGGCAAACTGCAGAGGCTGTGGGAAGAAGAAAGGAGCAGGGATATCAGAGCATGGGAAGAGAGGAGACACTGGTTAGGAAGGGCGACCACGGGAGGTGAAGGGAGGGAGTTGGGCCATGTCCAAGCCGCAGCAGCCCAGGAATGGGGTGATTCCTGTTTGTGTGTGCCCTTTGCAGTGGTCTGGGGGCTGAACTTGCTCTACTGAGCAAGTGGAAATGTCAGGGCTGCTGGTGCTTGTAACATAGCTGGGCATTGGTGGGCAGTGCTGGGCATAGCCTGTAATGCCACCCTTTCCCAACCTTCTGATGCCCAGTGCTCCAAAGGAGGAACTTGGAGAGCTCAGAGACAGGCAATCAGAGTGGTCCTTGGAAGGTGGGCAAGCTGTGATTCTCCTCTCAACCATTTTAGAAGCTTGGGTTTATGCTTTCTGGAAGCTTCTTTGTGACTTCAGTAACACTTAGTTTGGTTCCCTCCTGTAGCAGACAATCATGTCTCATTACTAAATACATTGATTTCTTTAAATGGAGATGGATACCCCTTAGCTCTGCCACCCCATGCACAGGGCTGGTAATCACTTACTTTTGTGCCACCCTTAGTCTATGAAATACTTTTCCTTCCGTTTATGCTTTGCCATGTGAGGTATTTAGAAAGTGCAATCATATTTCTTCTCAGCCCGTAGTTAGCAAAACAAGCCATCCTTATTCAGTTTTTGTCGTAAGTTGTAGTCCCCTGCTCATGCTAGTTAACCTCCCCGTACAACTGCCCTACTTGTAACCCCTCTCTCTTGTGTGCAGTGGGCAGAACAAAGCACATAGTTGCAGATTAAGAGTATTTTTTTATTAATACAGCTTCCTGATCCTTGCTGGGAGTGTCTGATGGCTTCATAAGTGTCCTTTGGACCATATGTTGAGGTTGGTGAGTGCAAGCTGAACAGGTCACTTTAGTCTGACTTCAATAGCATAAAAGACTTGAAGACAAGTTTTGAAGAAAAGAAGAATTAAATGGGTAGGATAAGGTATAAAGTAAGGCAGGATCATGCTAGATTAATCAAACCTATCCTCGGTAAACGAGGCAAAGGACCACTGGTCTGTGCATATGTGAAATGGTGTTGCAAGGAGGACTGTTAGGGAAGAAGACTGGCATTGCCTCAGGGACTGCACGATCTGCGAGGAACTGGCTCACAGGGAGGGAGATACAGTCAGGATGAAAGCTTTTGCAGCAGGAGTTTGCTAAGGGAGTTTCCCAAGGTCTGTCCCTGTGGGAAATCTCACAATAATGTTTTCATTAATGTCCTTGGCACAAAAAGGAGTGTGCTAATGAACTGGTTTTTGGGATCCCCAGTAGGTAAGAATTGAAGACCACTGAAGAAGAGACTTTAGAGTGAATAAGGTAAGTGGGTGAAACAGATCAGGATCATGCACGTACGACTTATGGAAATATTAATGGAAAATAACAGATCCTAGAGCTATTGAGGGTCTAACTCCAGCAGTGGAGCATTTAAGGTAATGGGAAACTTTAACAGGGAATCTCAGGCAGTCTCAGTGGCAGCTACTAAGTTGTGTGTGTTGCCCAGTAGTTTTCCTTGTGCTCCTTGTTTTAGGTCTGAGTAATGAACACTATGTCCTTGCCATATGATCTGCATCCAGCTAGACTCCGTGGGTTTCTGTGCAGACCTGAGTAGGCAGAAGGGTCCATTTCCAGAGACAGCACCTGGACTGGACCAAGACCTCTGTTATCCCAGTATTACCAGCAAATGGATGCATGGTACCTGTGGTGACCAGGAAGCAACTGCTTTTCCTCAAGGAGATGAAAGAATATGGAAAGAAAAACACTGCTTTTGCCAAGCTTACCCATTTATGCACTTTAGCATTGCATTCAAGAATGCATTACTTACATCTCTGGTTTCTGATTGCAACAATTCACTTTTTCTTGTTTTTAAAAGAACTGTTCTTTCTCGGGAGGGTATTCTTGCTTCCTAAAATTTCTCAGGAAGGTGGTATCTGGCCTATACTTTAAATGATTCTCAGGACTGCTGGATCAAACAAACTATTCTCTGCAAGGTATGACTAAGCTATGTAGCTTGAGAAAATTTGATTTACACTGTGGTCATCTTGAGGAAACCTAATCCTTTAATAAAGGACATGAGAAGTTGAAAAAGAAGGTATAAGAAAAGGTATTCTCATTTTGACCTTACCTTGGACTGTCAGATGCATAAAAACATCAGGGTATGTTTTCAGTTTGGAAACATGACCTGGTGGGGGGGCCTTTTCTGGCATGTGCATGTGATTTGCTTACCTGGATGAGAAGGAAGGACGCTACCGAAAAGGTCCATTAATGGCTGTTCAAACAGCAAGGGCTTGCTACCTGCAGACACTCTTGTTTTCATTGCAAAGATTTAGTGGCTGCTGTGTGTAGGTCAGGACTTGGAGTAACGGTGGGCAGACAGGTCTTTTGGCAGAGGCATTCATGGAGCTGCACAGCCTTTCATCCCAGCTAAGGAGCCTTTGGTCATGGAGATGGCTGGCCCACCAGTGCCTCCATTGCAGCCAAGGGGACTGCAGCAGGAAGGTGGCACCGCCTTGAGATGGAGTTCCCCGTGAGCCTGGGGTGAGGACTGGTACAGAAGGGACATGAAAGTTTCAGGTGTTTAATGAAAACCAAGACATGCTACGGAAGAGATTTTGGCAAAGCTTTATCAAGGCTGCTAGAAGGATGAAGTAGGTGATCAGAGTCAGGTAAAGATCCGGGAATGACTGATATGCCCCTGGGACAGGAAATACTCATTTCTGAATGACTCATTCTGTAATATTGTTGCCCATGGCTGCTTCATTTCCTCAAACAAGAGTTTGCATTTATGCAGTGTATTTAAAATCAGCTTTATGCAGAAATGATTTCAACAGCCACCAAAGGCAAAAAGATACACCTAAAATGTTTTTACAGAGTGAGTCATCTGCCTGTAAGGCTAATGTAGGATGACCATGTCAACATGACCATTTGACACCTGAAGCTGTTATTGATTTATAACCTCGTATCGCATTCTAGGTGTTGGCTGTACAGGAGGACAGTCTCCAGGATCTCCTGGCCTGGAATGAAGAAGGTGCAGAACAGAGAGAGCAATCACGATCTAAACCTCAATCTCAGTGTTATTTATATATTCCTAGTCACTGAAATTGCAGTCCCACCTAAATGATGACCATGACACTGGTTGTTGTGTCAGCATTTGAAGATAAAACTCCTGAAGGCAGAAGAGATTGACACTTTTTGATGAGTTGAGAAATCTTGTACAGACCTGTAAAAAACAGGAATAAAATAGTTTATGCAAAATTTTGCATACTAATTTGCTCATTATGGACTGTCAACTGCAAGAGTATGCAAAAAGAACAGATGGTAATTCTGTTATCGTCTAAGAATTTGTATTGGGTTTGTGTAGCAAGGATTTGGCAGTGGGGGGGCTACAGAGGTGGCTTCTGTGAGAAGCTGCCAGAAGCTTCTTCTGTGTCCAACAGAGCCAATGCCAGCCAGCTCCGGGATGGACCCGTCGCTGGCCAAGGGTGAAACCACCAGCGATGGTGGTAGCACCACTGAGATAGCGTGTTTAAGATGGGGGAAAAACATGTGCAATGGCAGTTGGAGAGAGGAGTGAGAATATGTGAGACCAATAGCCCTGCAGACTCCAAGGTCAGTGGAGAAGGAGGGGGAGGAGGTGCTCCAGTCATCGGAGCAGAGATTCCCCGGCAGCCCGTGGTGCAGCCCATGGTGAGGCCGGCTGTGCCCTGCAGCCATGGAGGGTCAGGGGGGGGCAGAG
>NW_010274177.1:40296-86567 GCF_000690775.1 Eurypyga helias
AGGCTGTGCCCTGCAGCCATGGAGGGTCACGGGGGAGCACAGACTCCCATGCAGCCTGGGGAGGGCCCCACATTGAAGCAGGTTTGCTGGAAGGACTCGTGACCCCATGGGGGCCCCAGGCTGGAGCAGGCTGCTCCTGAAGGTCGGCACTGATCACTAAAATAATATGTTCCTCAAATATTTTCTTCCTTCCCTAAGCATGTACAAAACAATAAGGGTGATGGACAGAGACTTTATTGCTGAGTACTATTAGCTTTTTCACAAAATCCTGAGTGCATTGCTGTTATTGTGTTAAATTTAGAAAAAAAATACCCTGATCGTATGTGCTGGAGGTTGACATGAAAATTAGGTTGAATCAAAAAATATTGTTAAAAAATTCACTTAATGAGGCATATATTATCTCTCAAATACTGACTTCACATTTTCATTTCAACAGTGTTCACATGTGTCAGGAATCTTTGGGTTAGAAGTGATTTGGTATTTTTGTCATCAACTCCTGGCTGTCTCCACTTCTTAGAACTAATGGAAGTTGCTGCTTTCATTTCTGCTTGAAATGCAACAATGGGGAGACCTTTTTGTGAGTGTGTTAACAGACTTGGACAGATTATATAAACCTGCTAAATATTGATTCTGCAAATGCTGATTGTCAAATTAATTTGAATTATCCCTTTAAAGAGTTTAGGAGCTGATTAAATATACTAAATGCCATTTTAAATAATAAATTGATGCTTTTGATAATTGTATATATTATTATAACTGCATATTTTGTGATCGTAGAAAAGCATGTATGGCAGTAAAAATGCATACTCTGGTAAGGGCAGTAGTTCAGCTTTTAATTTTAAGAAGTGTTCCTCATTTCCACCCTAGAGATTTAAAGATGCTACCAGTGAATGATCCATTTAACATTTTGGGCAGGAGGGGGTTAGGAAGCCCAAACCCCAATTCAGCTCTCAGTTGCAGGGCTGTAGCTCTCCCCACCTCTTCCCTGCCCCTTTTCATGAAGGTCCCCACTGCTGCAGAGGGTTGCCCAGCTGGACTCCTTTGAAGGAGAGTTTTTTCTATAAAACAGTACTAAACACTTCCGTATCTTCCACAATTACATACCACTAATGCAAAAATGTACATTTTAC
Source organism: Eurypyga helias (assembly GCF_000690775.1). Classification (NCBI taxonomy): domain Eukaryota; kingdom Metazoa; phylum Chordata; class Aves; order Eurypygiformes; family Eurypygidae; genus Eurypyga; species Eurypyga helias. Next base: position 41,427 of record NW_010274177.1, read on the forward strand.
TGAACAGCTGCATAAAAAATCCTTGAGTGACTGGGCTGGGGTATAACCAGTCACCCCTGGATGTGAGCCACTGGATCGGGCTGCTCCAGCTTGTGGTGCAGCAGAGATGTGGGGTGCACCTTACAGCAGAGATGCGCTGGACGCCATAGCTGGCACATCTAGGGATGGGGTCAGGTTTAGCTTTCTAGTGTGAGGGTGTGTATGCTTCACTTCAAAGTGCACTGTTTGCACGTGTTGGCACTCTGTGTTAGCAGGCAAAATTGGCTAGAACTACCCGGGGATCAACAATTCCCCAGTTGGCACGGACAGTGTAGTGTTGGTGTGATGGGAACTGCATCAGCTCGCAGGTCTCACTGCGTCCTGGCTAGGTTTGGCCCTACACTAGCTGTGCATGACAGGGACCTCCAACAGACCCTAAGCACCCTCTTGTGCTCTGTGCAAGAGACCTCATGCTTCGTAGTGAATGATCTTGCAGGAGGGAAATCTAGGAGTAGCCAAGAACAGGAGTAGTCAGAAAAATCTCCTTGGTAGCTCTGTAATAAAGCACAGGGCAAGGGGTAAGCATGAGTGCTCTGTGATGGACATTCATTCAAGCCAGTGGAGCTATGCCCCTTACGGGCATTTTCCATCTGAAGAGCTGTTCCTCTTTTATGATCATGACGTGCACTTGTACAATGGTTTCTGTTTGATGCTGAGGTCTTTGTGCTCTTTAAAGCTCTGGAGTCTTTAATAAGTGGAAACAAAAGTCAAACGTTCCCTTGAATTGGCTTGCCAGCTGTGTTGGTGAGTCAGGAGAAGAAGGGCTGCGATATGTTTCTGCTACTGAAGTTTAGCCCCTGGCTTTTCTGCCTCGTGCAGAGCTGCTGGGACGTTAGCACACTGGCTGGTCTGGCAAACAGCACTAATGCTCTGATCCGAACCAATGTGCTGGTACAGAATGTCCCGTCAACATGCAGTAGAGGGGATGGATTTAGATTATACGGAAATCTTCACAAAGGTACGCCTCCTTTTTGTGTTATTTTCTGGCTTTCACATCTCTTCTATTAAATTAGATTCTCCTATTTCTAGCCCTCATCTCCACCCCATGCCTGTTTTTCTATGTATCTACTAGAACAGTGTTCCTTAAGTAAATACAAAGATTTAATGAAGTCATAGCTCAGAGTAGTTCCTTTCCCCTTGAAGACTCACTGGAATTTTATAAGCAAACCATATTATCAAGACAAATAATATTCTTCTGACTCCTTCACATATGATATGTTGAAACAATACCAACCAAGTTCATGGCACGTAAGATGCCCCTTTGGGTCAGTACTGGAGTCAAGTGAAGGAGATAAATTATTCAGTGAGGTTCACATTTGCTCATGCAAGTGAGTAAGCTCAGAGCTCTTGATCCAAGGCTCTGAAGTGTAGCCACAGTCGGAAGTTCTGCTGCCAGCCTTTCTCTCATAAAATCACCTTGTTGTTCCTCCCTGCATCCAATGTTGCATAAAACGTGCACTGGCTGTCAATAAAACACTGCATGCAAGGCTGGAAGTAGGGCACTGCGTGCACTAAAGTGCTTACTGAGAACTTCAAAGAGCACTTAGGTTCCTGCCTCTGAGATGGTCTGTGGGAACTGTGTGTTCAATTCCCATGTGTCCTCTCCAGAGAGGGGGAAGGATCCTTGAAAAGATTTATGCTCATTCTTACTAAAACTGTCTTAGCTTCTTTTCCAAGCAATAGACTTTTGGAGCAGAAAAAATTAGGTCTTCTGCTCTCAGTAGAGATGGAACACCTGCAGTGAGTGAACACCTGCAGTGAGTGAACACCTGCAGTGAGTGGACATCATCTTCCTGGAGTCCAGGCTTGAAGGAAAGGCAAGGAAGAGAAACAGGGCTCCTGTGGTATAGCCAGGTGAGACAAGGTCAGGAATGGTGCACAGGTGGCTCACAAGGAATGAGCGATTTACCAGTCCCTAATTAGAGCTGGACATAGAGAAAAAGCTTAGGTTCTCTATATGGATTCCAAGGAAGCTGGTTTAGAAATTCTGCAGGGTGTGCAGGATGGAGTAGTATTACAAAGTCAAAGCACCTAATCAGTATAAAGTTGCTTCATTTTTATTATACTAGTTACTTATCCTTGCTTACTGTTGCTAAGGAATGAAGAGGCATCCTCTGATTTGACTGGAAAAGCCAGCAATTTTCCGGAGCACTGTGATGAAGCTCTCCAAAATCAGGGACCCGAAGTGTCTGGAGCTCAATGACTGGTGAGGGAGAACGCAGCCCTGATGAGGAGGAAAATGAGATATGGTACAACGGACTCAAACACAGTAAAGAAACCATGCCATCATGAATCCCTCAGTCTCAGAGTTATGGCCTTTACAGTGATTTTAACCGCTGCTCAGTGGTAGTTGAGCAGCTACACCTCTTCTGAAAATGAGGGCCAAGGTTTTTATTGTCTTTCTACTGCCTCTTGTGGATGACATTCTGATTTAATTCCAGTTTCATTCCAATTTAGGAAGCAGAGAATCACAGCCATAACTGCTGACATTTACTCTTCACAGAGAAGCCAAGTACAAAGACCTAATTCAGCATATCATTTAAGTCCAAAGTTTGTCTTCTACTAAAGTTTGCCAAGCCTCGAGACAAATATGTGTGCGTGAGAAAGGGTGCATTCAAGTGTTTGTTTAATCACAAACCAGTATAGGATGAACACTTGACTTCCCACCCCAGGTTAGCTGGTCCAAGGCAGGCTGGTTTAGTGATGCTGAGAAACATATGGCAACTTGAACCCCTCTGTAGAAAAGAAAGCATCTTCATTCTCCAGGGGTGGTGCCTCAGTACTTTTTTGCAACATTTATATCATTTTAAAAGGTCTTTAAGAATTTACAGTAAGCCCTTGAGTTCTTCCACAGGCCACAAATTAATTAGCTGCTCCTTAAATTCCAACAAGCTAAGTGGAACTGCTTCAGAGGTTCCTTCCCTGAAAAATGTAAAACATCCTTTGATTAACTCCCCACTTCATGATAATGAAGGCCTGGATTTTTTAAAGAGCTTGCTACGTTTTTTAAATTTGTTTAAGTGTCAGAGTAAGCTTCCAGTCAGAGCATTAGAGATTAAACTGGTACTTTATTCAAATTTAGAAGGAAAGAATTGTTGGAGGGAAAGAAAAGTTGGCCACCAGCAAGGAGACACCCTTCTACCATGAGAGAAGGATTGTCCAGCTCTGCCCACTGGGTGAGGCACCCTGCAAAAAATACAAACAAACAAACAAACAAGCAATGTACTACTTCAAGTTGCAGATGGAGATGAACTGAAGTGTGGGGCTGCAGGCCCTGTGGGTGCCTGGCATGACTCCACATGTTAGCTGCCAGTTCTCATGCCCATCTGTGTTTGTCATGAGTCTGGAGAATGAACTGTAGAGGTGTTTGAGAGAGACTTGTGAACTCTCCCCTGGACCAGGCTATATGCCATGCCCTCCCACATCATGGCTTGCACTGCCCTTTCTGATCTCCTTCTTGCAGGATCCCCAAATCTACTGCTGGTTGTATCCTTATTGTACAGGTCATTAAAGTACAGTTGCTAAAAAGACTATGTTGTTTTATGTGTCATTGGCTACTCAGCACTATGTCTCATTCCTGTAGTAAGGGAACCTGGTTGAGTAAAGCAGCTAAACGACTAAACTTCAACTAAAGTGGCTTTCTATTTACTTCATATGACACAGAATTAACAATTTGCTGATAAACTGGCTCATAATGGATGACACTTGCAGGAGGGGAAATGATTTCTACCTGATCCTTCTTAACAGCTCTCTATGTTAGACTTGATTTTGTTTTCCAGGGGGAAAGAAGTATACAGCTGCCAAGGGTGAAACATCTGGGCAGAAGACAATTAGGGGAAAGGTGAGAGTGTAATAAACTGAAGCCTAATGAAAAGGCATTCTTAGAGGGTAGGCAGAACAAGTACTTGGGCAATAGGTCGTGAAAGTCTGGGAAAGATGACCAGCCCAGCAAAACACTTTCTTTCTACATGATCGTTGTTTCTCTATTACAGCTATTTAAATGCTTTCATCCATTTTCAAGGAAGAATAATGTAAAAACTCTCATACTCTCAAGTTAAAATGTACTGCTTTATTTTTCCTTCAATGAAGCCATTGTGGAAGGTTATGAAGTAGAAAACATTTTTATGTTCCTGCAGGACAACCAAGTTCCTCTCCCTCCAATGACAGTTTTGCACTCTAATATGCCTGTATTTCTGTATCAGTTTACCGTGCTTCTTACTTAGGTTGTAATGTACGGCAGGATACAGATTATGTATTTCAGTGAATGTAGTAGTATTTAAGGAAATAACAGAAGCCAAAGTAGCTTAAAGCAAACTACTCAAGCTTTTCATAAAGGGAAAACTTGCAAAGCAAGAGTGCTACAAGGAAAGGCTGTTGTATAGTCTCAGAAAGTAGGTTAGGGTACCCAAGAGACAATTTAAATGAGCTAGTAAGGAAAAACAGATCTGGGACTATTGTGAGACATTCCTCTCTGTTAATATTGTAGAAATCAGTAAATCCAAGGGAGAAAAAAATCACATTTCATATACTGTTTCATGTTGTGCTGATTTCTTAAGACTCACTGAATCATCTATAACTAAACTCTGTGGGAAGAGAGGATACCAGAAAGAGACCAACATTTGTGATCCAGTATAATAATTTATGAGGGCAAACTAGGGTTTTTTTTTTTTCACCATGATTAAATATAGGCTCTGGCAGCAGTGTCTTGATATAGAAGTTCACACAATGCAAATAGCAGTCAAAAATCAGCAAATGAACCACTGCAAAATGTAAGGCATCACTTTTGGCTCTTGTTAGCCAAAGGCAAGTCTTTATGCCTGAGGCTGCTAATGGAGGGAGCTGCAGCCAGCCCCTCCTGCAGTTCTCATGGCTCTGAGCACCTCTGGGGATCTGGTGGTCTGGATGCTCTCATTTGGTCACCCCAAGAGGAGTCCTCAACAGAGTAAAGCCTCAAATCTTTTCGTTTGGCAAGCTGGTAACCTTCTTGCCTAAAGTAGAAAAGATTTTAAACACACTGAGAGGCAGAATATCCAGTGGGCCTAGAGCAGCTTTTATGCCTTTGTTCAGTTATGCTCCAGTTGTTCCTTCAACTGAGAACTTGCCATAGGGGAAAACACCACTTATGCCCTGTCCTTATACCTTCATAACATCCCCAGGTGAAAAATGCAGTTAAAAAAACCCCAGCAAACTCAGTATTACTTTCTATCTTCTTTATGACATGGGTCACTCACCTGAAAATAAGATCTTATCTGTTGGTAAAATTAGAAACCTTTGTGTGAAGTCAAAGTTATTTCTACAGCAGTTTGCATCTACACTTCCTTCATTTGGGATTAAATTCCGCCATTTCCAAAGCAGTAACTGTGAATGCTGGTGAACCTCATGCAGCAGAACTGCAATTCCGACCCCTTTACAGTCCATGGTGACACTCCCAGCTCAGCTGGAGCCAGGATTACAAGATGGGAACAGGAATGATGTACAGGGTTTAATCTAGATGTTCCCTGTTTTAACTATAACCGGAACAAAAGAAAAGGTATATGTATGTGAGTTTGCTATCGAAAATAAAATTAGAAAATTCAGATAAAAATCTTGAGAAAAAGAAGTGGTTAAAAATAGTGCAGAAACCCTGTCCAGCAGCAAATAAAGACAATCAGCCTGATCTTTCATGCCTCATGATTTCCAGGATCAAGTGCTATTTATATTTCTACCTATAGGAAGAGAGGTAAAAAGGAGCAGTTTTGTGTGCACAGGTACCTGAGGAGACTGGTTTCCAGTAAATTTGTTTACCAGTTGACCACTGGCCCAGTGGATGTCTTCTTCCTAGGGAACAGGGACCTCATAAAATGTCTCACGTAGCTGGTGTGATCGTGTGAGCTTGGGCTACAGCTTTTCCATTTGTCGAGGCACTCACAGGACACTGTCTCCCTGCTACTCGCTCAGCCCCTGTGCTTAGGAAGCTTGAAGAACTAGGTTATCTCTGAGTCCCTCTCTTCTTCTGTCATCTTCTGGCTGGGATGAGCCAAAGGGTTCAGAAGTTATTAGGAGAAGACAAGACAGTGTGATTGCACTAAGCCTCGTTCCCATAGAAACATGCCTAAAAACTGTATTCATCCTCAAATGGCAGGAAGGGAGGGCTGCAGGGGACAGCTCGCTGTTCCTGAGAGCTTGGCCATGGGCAGGGGGACATGCGATAGCTGTCTGGTTTGCATCTTCATGTGCTTGATCCCACACTGTCAGCAGGGCATGGCCGGGCACCAGGGAGGAACACTCACCCCCCGGTTTCCGCCTTCTGACCGCTGATTCTGGGTGAGGTGGGGGCCCTATTTTGGAAAAGGGACCGTGTGTCTGCACCCCTGGAAGACATGTATTCAACACAGCCTCCCAGAGAGCTGAGCAGTGGGCAAAGCGACCAGGAAACTAGTGAGACGTGCATGCTCCCAGCTGGATTCGGAGAAGAGGGAAAGACAAACTTCTCCCTGGGGCTCAGAGGGACTGCACAGGGTTTGCTGCAAACTAGGAGCCTTGTTGAGCTGACCAAAGGTAAGCCCAGAGGCTGGAATATGCCCTGCAAGGCCATGGATGTCTTACGTTGCAAGTAAAACACAGCCATAGAGAACTGAAACTCCTGTGTTCTTGAGTGTTCGCATTGGTTTGCACTGGTCTGTGGTGAACCAGCTGCCACCGGCGCAGTGGTTTGCCATCATGGGGTTTCACCGCAGCCTGCAGCTTTCCTATAGCTGCCTTGAGCTGAGAGAGGGAATGATCTCACCCGACCTTTGTGACAAGGACTCTCTATTACTTGTACTCACTCTCTCATGGGTGTCCTGTGGTTCCTATGTCCTGTCACTGGCATCGGGGGACTTTTCTCATGGATTTTTGAGGGGTAGCAGGCAGAAGTTGGCAAGAAAGGAGTTCCTGGAAATTTGGGCTGAACTTGCTTCTTTCTTCAATGGATCTCGGAGAAAATGATATTACAGTGTCCAAGTCATTATGTTGGACCAGGCAGTATGCTGCAGCATTACGGAGCAACTTTTTCACCCAAGTTCATCCCAGATTATTTCTCCATGCCAAGCATAACACATCCCAAAGCATCTTGACTTGCTCTGCACGCTAAGGGTGTTCTTTGAACTCCTGACCACCTGCATATGCTGGGTGACTGAGCAGAGCAACTACGCAATGATGAGCTGTTTGAGATGCAGGTTGTTGGTTCAGTGGACAAGACTCTACCGGGTCTGCATGAAAGGTATTGTCTGAAAAACCTGTGCAGGGTCTTCCCTCAGCCAAGTGTGGGTCATGGGGATGGGGAAGAAAGGGAAATAAAAACCAGACAAAATCCCCATAATCAACACTACATTTTGGGTTTAGTCCTTTGCCTTTGCTGAGTATCTCATTCCAAGTAGTTATTAAATCCTTCTGGGACCACATCCTCCTCAGTAAGGCTCCTCTTTTTGATGTCTTCAGCAGAATTTAAGCCCTTAAATGGACTGCACTTAATATAAGTTGGCATTCCAGTATAAATCTAAGCTGACATTCCTGCATATGAGTGCTTATGGTGGTCATCTGGACCCCTTTTGAAACCAATCATTATTCTTAAAGAACAGAGCAACTGAACCCTTGGAAATATGGAAAAGAGATGTAGAAGAATAATGAAATTGATAATAGAAATTCACAACAACCCAGCTCATGGCTTGAGGTGACTCTCGTTCCAGTTTTGACAGTGCGATTCTGTTAGAAACATTCTGTTTTTCACCACTGGGATGATGTCGCAGCCTGGTGATGATCCAAGCTGGCAGGGTTGAAATGCCAGCCATTTCTACCTTCCTTAGTTGCATATATTGCATCAAAGAAGATGAAAAGTCTTCTGTGTATGTATGTGAAATGTGTCTGAGGGGTGAGCATTCTGGTAAAGGCCTGATAATGCTGAGCCAATTAAAGATAATTCAGGGTATTTAGGTTCTGATTCAGTAACTGCAGGATGAAAACAGTTTTTGCAGAAAATGAATTTTCTTCCTCAACTATGCGGAGTTGTTGGAGAATTTTATTTTTAAAGCAACTTTTTAAAGCATTGATTTTTTTCCCCCCTACATGTTACTTGAAACTGATAACTGAATAATTATTCCAAGTTCTTGTAACTTATTTTCTGTCTGTCTGTTTGAAATGCTGAGATTTTTCGTAACCAGCCTAAACTTGAGGAACTGATGAAGACAACCAATGTAAATGTGCCTAGAGAAGAACTGAATCAAAAGTTTTGGCCTAAAATGTGCTGATTATTTTTTAAACTCATTTTCCCTTTCTCACATCCTCTAAAACATTGGGATGGAAATCTTCAGTATTTCAGAATGACATTTTATAGGCACAATGCTTTTTTTAATGTCAACAGTTGATTGTGGGTGTAGCTCACAGTTTTTGGGAAAATAGCTCACTCTCTTCCATCAGAAAACGTCTTTCATGATACAAATTACACGTTCCAGGATAATGTAGGCTGATGTGAGATTTTTCCTAGACTATACCCAACTACCTTACGGCACAAGGTTTGTTTATTTCTCATTTATCGAATGTCCCTTCTCTCCTGTGTTTCTGAAATCACACATATAGATGTGTAGTCATTTTATAGAGTTCACACTTCTCTTTTGTATCTTTTTTTCTTCATATCAGCATTTTGTGTGAACCATACAGCTCTTCACCTAATGTGTTCTGTTTATTACCCAAACAAGTTGCTTTGCAACTGCACATCCCCTCCACGATGTGCTTGGGTTTTTTTAATCCCCATATGAAAGCTTTGCCTACACTGACTTTTCTAAATAGCATCAATCTCTTGATTGTATCCTCAATAGCCTATGACCCCAAAGCTGCTCTTTCCTTATTTGCTCAATATTTTGCAGTCTACATTAGTATCGTGGCTCTTGCCTCCTGGTGTACGTACATCTCATGCCTCCTGAAGCACAGACCTTCAGGAAGCAGCCTGAGGTTTCAGATATTCAGCAAAGGTTAGATTTTGTTTCCATCCAGCAGAGAGAAAGTGGAGTGCTGCAGGTGCCCAGAGCAAGGACATTGCTGTTGTGGATGCTGCAGAAGCAGGTCACAAGGCTGAAGGGGAAGGGGTTGAAAGCAAAACCTTGAAGGCAAAAGGCACGAGGTGACTGTTGATGCAGAAACCCAAGAGCTCCTGTTATTGGTCTGCACTTCTCTTAGAGGTTGAATTTAGTATTGCAGAGGGTTCGGACCTCAAATTTCCCCTCATCATATCAGCACAGCTTTAATAGAAAATCCCTTCACTTAACCCTCTTCTGTTTCAGACTCCTACAGGATTTAATAACATTCAGTAGCAAGAAATTAAGGACTTGGACACTGTAAGACCCCCTTGCACTTCATTTAAACATGCCCATTGGAATTGCCTCTGAATGATAATTTAATAAAGTGCAAACCTGGATGAACAACTATTTCCACTTTTACGAAGACCGCATTATGCTGGCAGACTGTCATCTACACTAAACCAGGATAGGAACAAAATGTTCTCTGCTCCACAATACAAAATTTTTGGAGAAACCACAGGGCTTCCACAAGTATACTCTTTGGAGAACTAGGCCAAAGGTTATCAAGTAAAATTTTGGGCTATATGAAACCCCCTCTGGAAACTAAAAAATGCTTCTGATACAAATTTATAGAAAAAGACAAATAATTAACATTTTAAAAGGAAGGTTGTTAGAAAGAAGCTTTGAATACTCTTGATCCTCAAAAATCTCATGAGGAATAAATTCCTACTTTTTACAAATTACCACTTTGGTTTTAAAGGAAAATCACCATTCTCTAATATTTTAACTGACTGAAAATTTTGAGGTACCACTGTGGAAGCTTTAAACTCTCTTAACCCCAAAACCTTGCTGCTGTGGAAATGAGAATAGGATATGAAATCGATACAGTGGGGGTTTTTTTCTGTTAGAAAAAGATTTCAATTTGCTGTAGGGGTGAGTTTTCCTGTTCTTTTCCATTTCTATTTTCTTTTCTCCCTTCATAACAAATGGAGTATTTCTAGAGGCACAGAATAGGCTTAGAAAACCAAGGTTGATTTAATTAGTCCCTGTTTTTGTTAGATTGTAGGTGCTTCCACAATGTATCTCAGGGTCTACTTACCTCGCTGTAATTGTTCGGTTTCCCACTTTCTTATATGAAGTGGAAAAAGAAGGAAAGCATTTTCTTCCATTGCTGCCACAGTGAATAAACTCTGAGGGAAAGACCAATAAAAGCTTCAAAGAAATAGATGGCAGAAATATTTTAGTTCTGCAAATGCATTCAACACCATGTTTTTATTATTATTCCTGGAGCACTAAATTTGTGAGGTCCAGGGATGGTGTTCCCTGACTTCTAGCAGTAAAAATTTGAAAGCATCATAAATTATCTGATGGGAATAAGAGAAGAAAAGCATCTTAGAGCTGGGTTAGCAAGGAAATAGCAGAAAGCTATAGAAAACTGGGGCCTGAGGGGGGAAGATAGGCCTGCAATTAGGCAGCATGTTGAGACTCCGATCTCAAATCAGTTCTTGACACTATCACAGCCTTTCTTTAAGCTTGGGCAAATTATTAGGTTTCTGTCCCTCAATTTCCAATCCAGAAATTGTCCCCAGAATGCCTGGCAGGAATTCAAGCGCTATTGTTACAGGCTCTCTGCAAAACCTGAGATATTTGGAATTTAGGCTGAGGTTTTGACAATCTTACCCAATCAGTAAATCTTGCATTGCTGTTACTTCAAACGGTGCCAGAAAACAGCATTATCCTTTCCTATATATTTCAGAAATTTAATTTGGATGCCTCCTCACTAACAAGAATTAATAAAGCTTGAATTTAAAGTTCTAATTTTAGTTCATCTCTATTACAAAGTCAAGGGTTTCTGAGTTTTTTTCTTTGTTTTGTTTTTAATGGGAATTCTTTCCAAAATATGTCAGTGATGAAGAGAGTCAGACACGATATGCAGCATGAAGAATGTGACAGCGGTAGCTCTCAGCACAGGCTGAAATGCTCAGCTCCCCCAGTAGCTGGTTACTGCAGAGTGATTAATAAAGCACTGATAGTAACTGACTGGGACTATCGAGAGCAGGGACACATGGTGGTAACACAGTTAGGTCAAATCAAAAGAACCCAAACCCAGCAGCTTTCTTGTTTTCCTTCAGGCACTGTCCCACAGGGCTTTGTATTCAGGGTGTCTGTTTTTCTTCTGTAAGTAATTTGGATTAAAAGAGACTTTGCAAAACTTGTAATTTTTACAGTTTGCAAAGAATTGGGGTGCAAAGAGGGGAGGAAAATGAGAGGGTAAAGACTGAATCTATTGTCTACTGAAATGGCATGTAGGGGGTTAGGTCTGTCCATGAGAATGGAGATTACTGTGTTATGAATTTCCTTTCATATATGCGTGGTAATAATTTATCACCAAGCATTCTCTCAGCAATAAATCTCCCAGCATCCCAGATCACCAAGGACTTGAGCCTCTTTTCCATCCTTTCTCTGGAGCTCTTAGCATGAGTCATCTGCTAGAAACAGGTATCTGAATCCCAGATAATTAATCTCTTGTGATTACAGTGGTGTCATTGCATCTTCATTTGTCTTCTCTTTCTCATGTGAAACAAATCTTTGGTTATTAAAGTAGCCAACAGAAGAGAAGAGTCTGGGGGCAATGGTAACAAGAAACAGAGGAGTGAATTAAAGTGTTATATATATACACAAATATATATACATACACTGCTACTTACCAAGCAAGTGCTGTGTCTTGGAGTAACAAAAAGGCCTGGGTTAGACTTCGACATGATGGCAATGATCAGCCATCAGTGATATTGGGATGGATGCAAGAGAGGAAAGCAGACAGAAATATGTGAGCTCTAGAGAGCAGGATTCAGATTTCAAGGATTAACAAGGATTTCGAGTTGCTAAAAACAAGAAGAAAGCTACTATGAAAAAGTGTCATCTGCTGGCTCTGCACTTTTTCCTTACAAATTTGCTGTTATACTTGAGATGTCAGGCACAATCACTGAATTCTTCTTGTTTTGTTTTTCTTTTTCCCTGTTTTCAACGTTTTCTATGGCTTTTCACCTTTTGTACCTGAAGTCCTTTTTTTTAATCATAGGTAAAGCTTTCTTGGCTTGTGGTGTGAGCAGCTGACGCGGAGTGATGGGATAAGAGGGAATAGAAGTCCCACTGACAGGTCGAAGCTAAGCATTAACGGCACAGGACAGCCGCCTGCGATTGCCAGAACTGGAACTGATAAGCCCAACGATCCCTTCTGCCCTGCGTTCCTGCTAGTGAGTGACAAAAGCTAGGAAGTTATGTCCTTGTCCTCCTCCTCCCTGTAAAGTAACAGCAGCTGAAGAGTAGGCTGAACGTAGATGTCCTATGAAGAAACAGGAGGTGCAAATTTTTGGTCATGCTGTCAAAGTGAGGACAGCTAGTTTTAGTATATGGTTGTATAGTTGATGCCATGTTAGAGTATTGCCATTCTTTGTCATCCAGTATTACCTGGAAAAACTGCTGATGGAGTTCAGCTGTAGCTTGTGCCAGGAACTTTGTAGTCTGTACTCAAAAGATGATCTGCTGGCTTCAGTTTCCTCATGTAATGAAATGTGAGCCTAATATTGGAGAGGAAACTCTTGCAGAAGGAGGTGAAGTGAGTCACTTGTGGTTGTGCTATCAGTCAGCTGCAGAGCTGGGACCAGCATTCGGCTCTGAGGGGTCTAACCAAGGCAGTTCAGTCCTTTTCCTAGCTTGAACTGACTGATTTTAATTATAATTTCCAGCTGGAAAAGAAGTGGTGGGTTGTATGCTGTTGTGCTTCTTGGGATGATGGCAACTTGGCAAGGCTGAGGGCAATGTCATTGTAAAACAAAGTTTAGGGGTGTCTTCCTTTGCTGGCTTAAAATAGGGGTTTCAACCCCTGTTGTGTGCTGTGCCATCCATGCATTTCTGACTGACTGTAGCCAGAGAGACACAGCTTATTAGAATTTCTACCCACAAACATCTTTAGTCTTTACTCAGAAATGGGAACTATTTTAAAAACAGGCTGTGAATACAGATTCAATGATGTTGTTATAATTACTGTACCAGACAAGATGGCTCATTTTAGGAAGAGGAAAGTAGTTACAAATACAGCATCTCATAAAAGAGACTTTAATTAAGTCGAGAGGCAAAATATAATAACAGTCTTTTTAATGTAGACATGCTGAAGATGTGTGCTGTGCCATCCATGCATTTCTGACTGACTGTAGCCAGAGAGACACAGCTTATTAGAATTTCTACCCACAAACATCTTTAGTCTTTACTCAGAAATGGGAACTATTTTAAAAACAGGCTGTGAATACAGATTCAATGATGTTGTTATAATTACTGTACCAGACAAGATGGCTCATTTTAGGAAGAGGAAAGTAGTTACAAATACAGCATCTCATAAAAGAGACTTTAATTAAGTCGAGAGGCAAAATATAATAACAGTCTTTTTAATGTAGACATGCTGTATCAAAGATCCCCAGACTGACAGGAAGATTAAGCTGGTTATGGTTTCTACGTCAGCATAACCGTTGAATTCAGCATTTGCCAAAATAAAGCCTGGATTGCAAAATAGACAAGTTCCCATATAGCAAACTATGGAAAGTTTTCAGGATTTTTTTTTTTAATTTGGACAAAACAGTTTTATTCACAGTGAATGGTTTAATATCATGTGCATTTGTACAATGAGAGATAGAAGATCCTTAAATTAATGGAAATTATCCAGACTCTGCCTCAGTTCTTCCCAATAAATTTAAAAGCTGGGCGCATATATACCTATATACAGTGCTCATCTATTCCTACATACAGTACTACTCATGTATACAGTGCAATACGTATGTGCAGGGCTCCCACTTAATCACTGGGTTCCCACTGAAGTATTGCTGGTCATGGCAGCAGCTCCAACAGCTCTTCCCATGTCCCGCAGGAGTCCTTCAGTGGTGGTCCTGTGATGCTCCCTACTGAAACCCTCAGTGATCTTCCCAAAGCTCCCCAACCCTTATGCCTCCCTGAGTGTGACTTTACTTCTTACCCCAGCTTATCCATGCTTGCACTCTTACGCTCTGTGTTGCTACCTATTCTTCATCCCTGCAAGGTGGCAGGGCTTCTCTTTATGTTGGGCTTGGCACGTGGGAATACTCTCGGTGGAAGCAAGTCACTTTTTCCATATCCTTATTCTCTAAATAAGCAACAGCTTCCTTGTGCGATTTAGAAAGCCAGGCTGTGTTGGCTTGATCCCTAGCACTGCCTTTGGAGTGGATGGTTAACCTGGGCTGGGTCCTTCATCCCTGCAAGGTGGCAGGGCTTCTCTTTATGTTGGGCTTGGCACGTGGGAATACTCTCGGTGGAAGCAAGTCACTTTTTCCATATCCTTATTCTCTAAATAAGCAACAGCTTCCTTGTGCGATTTAGAAAGCCAGGCTGTGTTGGCTTGATCCCTAGCACTGCCTTTGGAGTGGATGGTTAACCTGGGCTGGGTCCTGGATGTCCCCCCTGCCTCCAAGCCATGGTTAAAGCCTCTGGGTATGGCTGCTCTAGCAGCACATGGGACCAACAGGGACTAACACTGGAGCTTGTACCCCAGAAAGGAAAAGGTGAACTTTTCTGACCACATAAGCATAAAGTAACTTTTACACTGTAGGCTTGTGCTGACAGGTCCTTAAGACCTTGGACTGAAGTCAGTGGCAACAGTTCCTACCTTTGCCATAGACTTTTCTTCCCAAGTCAGGTAGGTCCATGTCGGTACAGATAACTTTAGGAGCCTGACTCCACTTGGAACATTACATATTTCTGGTTAACTTCAGTGTGACTTAAGAACTTGGATCTAGATCTTCTCTATTTATGCAATGTGGATCCTTTGCCTCTTATTTGCCAAAGCTGGTAAGTCTGTTCCCCAAAGAGCTAACTCTATGCATGTGAAATAATTTGTATAATAAGATACTACTACAGTAATACTATTAATTGTTAGTGAAATTCTGGCACAGAAGTAGTAAATGAAAGTTCAGAATCACTATCTGCTTATACAACTTCATTGGGACTTTAAAATGGGGACCAAAGCAAGAATACAGTGCTATAGGCTAGACACTAACTCCTGATAATTTTACTTATAATGGTCCTTTTGAACTAAAGATATTTTCTGAATGTTATTTGTAACCATTCAATATTTCACAGCTACCCTGATATTGCTGACTGTCATTACCGGGAAAAAGCAGGCCTTTTGGAATTCAAATGAGATGCAGAGAGCATCATTCACCAGCCGACTCCACTTTTGTTGGCAATCTATCAAATATGCTGCCAGTGGGAGTCCAGCTCCGCAAGATGAAGAACAGTCAAGACCGCTGGCCGCTGCACCCCACGCTGCTTTTCAGCCAGGTTTGAAGATGGGTTACTAAACATCCATTCACAGAAACGGCTGGTGACAGGGTTGATCAGGGCTGCTTGAAATTCTCTCAGAGGTGGGGATGTTCTACTAGCAATGGGAGAGATGCTGAAGGCTCCCGGACCAGGGCTTTGTTGCAACAGTATCAGCATTTTCATCAAAACAGAGTCACAGAAAAACACTGCCTCTACTCGTAATATATTTGTTGCTTGGGTTTTTTTGCTCCTCAGGCTTGTTGGCAGTTTTTAATAATGATGTAGATGGCATCTGTATTCACTAGTAGTGCATGTACAGGATTCTCAGGAGACAAGTAACCCGTGTCTGGTTAAGGGTTTGGTTTGATGGTTTCTTCCATTCAACTTAGCTTTCACTTAGGTAAGAAATTGCAGGGGATGTTGGCTTGATTTGGAGCCAGCATGCAGTTTCCCAGAGCCAGGGTTATCTGCCTGCGTGTTTGGGTCAGCTCCCTGGCCATGGTCCCACAGGCAGGGACTCTCTGGGGAAAGCCACTGCAGCTGTTGTGGTTCTGCTGTTTTGTGCAAAAGGCTGCCCTGAACTGCTCCATCCTGGACTGCCTGAGAGATCCCTCCTCTTTTTGGATGGTCTGCAGCTTATGGAGGCATCCCTCAGCTGTTTGGCTTCTGCTCTGGGGCCAGGCATGCCACAGACATCCCTCTGTCTCTCGCTGTGGGGCCGCAGACTCCAGCTCACTCATACCTCCCTGCTGTCCCAGGGGTCCCTGCTTTTCTGCCTGTGCTCCACTGCAAGCACAGTTCCTATCAACAACTGAAGTTTTCAACCCAGAATAGGAAAATAACCAGTTAGAGGGCAGTTCTTGAAGTTAAGAGTTCATTCTTGCTTTCACCTTTGAAGATAAAGTGATGTGAGGACTGTGATGGATGAGGAATTTGGAAGTCCAGGAGCATGCACGTGTGTTAAAGTGGGAAAAAAGACTCATGGATAAGTCAGCTGAAAGGACCACCCGGATACCTGAAGCATGTGGAACAAGAGACTGTTGGAAAGCACCTGTAAGGACCAGGTAAGGCAGGTAGCAGCAAATATAACCCAGACTTTTAAATTCCCAGGTATTTTCTCTTTACAGTTAGATAAAAAACAATGTGCTCAAGGTATCAGAAATCCTGCCCTCAGGCTTTGGATGTTACATGTGAATGTCCCATCTCACCAGGAGGTGAAACATGATCTGGCTGAACTCACCATGACGTATGTGTGAGGTTAATTGACAGCAGTGTGTACAGTGTGGCAATGGTTCACTTTGAAATGGAACAACGTTGCTGTTGGGCGTTGCTGTCAGGCGTGCGTCCTGGGTGCCGTTTTGCTCTGCGTTCTTCAGTGATTACCTGGATGATGGACCATGCCAGACTGAGCTTGTTAATCTGCAGACAACATGCAACCAGGAGCATCTGCAAGTGCACCATTGGCCAGGAGAAGAATGCAAAATATCCTTAAAAAAATGGACTAAAGGCATAGGAGGTGAGTCAGGGATGGCAAATGCAGAGTGCTGATGTGTGGGGGAAGACAGGGAACAGGAAGGTGGGTGACAGCCCTGCTCTGGGGAGGGCTGAGAGGGGCAGCAGGCTCACCATGAACCCGGCGTGGGGCTGCTGAGAGGGGCAGAGAAGAATGGAGAAATCCATTCTTCATGCCTTTGGCGGATAAGAGAAGAAATGAGAAGCGTACATTTGCAGGAAGAAAGATTCAGGTTTTATGTTATCAAGAAATTCTCAAACCACCAAGAAAGCAAGGTTGTGGCAAAGCAGGGGATGAAATGTTTTCTTTTGTGTCCTTCCTGTCAATTGCCAAATTATCAACAGCTGAACTGTTTCCAGCCGTGGACATTCTAGTTCATCCGAATTGGCTTCAGGGAAGTGCTTCTCATTTTTCAGACCCAAGCGCAGAGATCAGCGGTCAGTCGTCTGTCTCCATGACAGCAAAACACTGATTTTGTGGGGAGGGGGAACACTCGGCGAGGTTTAAATTGGGAACCTTTTGGCTCTTGAAGCCTGGTGGATAAACACTGGTTTTGCTCCTGGCAGATGTTCTTAGCACAACTCTTAAAAAAGTAAGATGGGAAGTTGGGCTGTGACCGGGTGTGCAGGCAGTGTGGGGTGATGCGCTGGCACAAAACGGGCTGGAGACACGGCTCTGCCCCACTTCACAAAGTGAACCGGTGAAACGAAGGGCTAAACATGAGCCTGGCATTGTTGTTAATGTTTTAAATGAGATGTTAAGCCAGAAAAATGAAGAAACTGAGTAATTCTTTTTTGTCCCTTACCCTCTCTACGTGCCGTCTTCAGCTTGCCTCTGCTCATCGTGCCCTCTTCTCACATCCAGCACCCAGCCACAGGCTTTGGCAGGTTTCCCAGCCCTTCTCCACGCTCACCACAACTGGAGACAGCAAGCTCTGCTGCTGGCCACAGTACCCCAGGAGGATGGATGAAGACATTTTCCTCAATCCAGGACTAGATGATATTCTTTTGAAATAATGGTTCCTAGATTTTGCAAAGATCTTGTCATGCCTCCAGCTGCACTTACACCTCTATGAATCGTTAGGCAGTCTGTGCTTCTGTGATGAGTGTAGAAATGGCTCACTCACTGAGAGATGGAAAACAGTGGTAACCTTGCTGGGTTATATTCCTGAGGCTGAACTCACTTCTTACACACTGTTACCCACTCAATTACTGTGGATGCCTGGGTAGGTGAAAGGCAGCATTGCGTTTCTGTTGTTATACATTCCTTCTAAGTTGCTGCCAAACTGGAAACTTAAATAACATATGTGAGTTGAGTTCTAGTCAAGCTGGAGAGGTCCCATTTGGATGCTGAGTGTCAGGGTTATATTCTGATTCTTAGAGACGTTGAAATGCGTTTTCTGAGAGTCAGGCAGGGGTCAAGGATACTTGAATCTTTTATGACTTATTTGATAAATGAATCTTTTATTGCTATTGCAGCAATCAGGGTAATAGATTGAGGTCTTTTGATTGCTTTCTGATAGCAGTTAATAATTCCAAATGCTTAAGCACCTTCATAGTTTTTGTTATCTGCAAAACCAGAATTAAACATATTAAATAGAAATGAAAGTAAACCTTGGTTTTTTCTCCCTGAGAAGCATTTCCTATTTAATTTCCCATATCTTACCAGTATCTGCATGATACCAGTATCATGCTTAAGGAATAGGTTTACCTGGAAAAACATAACAACTGTTAGCACATTATAGATTACGGTTTTAGGAACAAGGAATTGCTCAAGTGCATATTCCTGCCTGCATGACAATACCGCCCTTCCCAGAAATATGGTGATTTTCAGAGTTATAGAAAAGTGAAAGAACAGAGTGAGCAAGTGCTAACATGTTTACACCTTCTTTCCATCTGTATCTCCAGCCTGTTGAGAGCTACAGGTGGTATTTCTCCAGGTTGACAATCTTCACTGGGCTCCCATCCTCCTCCAGATTTGTGTAACTCCATTTTTTGCACCCACAAGCTTTTTGTGACATGCAGCAAGGAACTCTAGAGATGTTTCATAATCGGGTATTTTCTGCATGTTCACCATTTTGTCCAGTTGGAAAGCATTAAACACAACTGGTTGGAGCCAGGTGCAGAAACCATCTGTTTGCCCTCCCTGTCCCACTTGACTTTGTGGCTCTCTATGATGCCTCCAGCTCGTTGTCTCTACTGCCCTGGGGATGTTCCCTCCATGGTCCAAGTCCCACAAGGACAATTTCTTTTCTGTTCTTTGCTTTTATGTTCTCACTTTTAACAGCTACTGTGTTGATTTTTTTCAAAAACTATCCCATCCATTAAACCTATGGAAAAAGATAATTTAAAATTCATCATTGTGTAGGATTAGGATTTATTCCCTGTGTGTCACTTTGTATTTATTAAAAAAATTACCTACCAGCCTGTTGCCCAGTTGCTACCCAGTGAAGTCCTTTTGAAATTCCTGTCATCTTCCAATTTTTTTTTGTTCTAAATAACTCTTTATCATCAACAACATTTTTCATGTCATTATTCAAGCTCTTTACAGCTCATTACATCTATTATAACTTCAGGATCATTTTCCTTGGTGGTAACGGTTTGTTCAGAAACCAATGTCTTGGTAAAGCAAGAACTGTTCTTGTCTTGTTTATTTATCTACAGTGAATTAATTTACCATTATAAAAATCATGTTGTTTTAAAAAACAGAAGATAACTATTTAAAACAGATTTCAGTAGGAAACAAAGTTAAAATTAAACTACAATAATGAAACAGATGATCCGATTTAATACACAAAATTATGACAAGTGTATTAAGGCCAATACTTGCTGCAATATCTGAGAATTTAAGTTGATGCAAATGAAATATAATATTTAAGAATGACATTGGGTTTTTTCCAAAGTTTGAATAAGAAAGAGCATTAAGCTCATAAAAGTCACCAGACAAGCATCTAAACTAAGTTTTCTGTCAAAATAATAGGACAGTTTTACAGTTCTTTCACCTCAGCAGGATTTCAGTAAGGTTTTTGTTTCAGCATGTTCATCTAGTTCAGCTCAAAGACAAGTTAATTGAAACCTGAAAAACTGTTTTGAAATAGCAAAAGCAAAGTGTGATTTTTCTGCACTAACATAGAAGTAAAAGCGGGATGTGAGGAGACCAGCTCTGCTGTTTTTAATGGTTTAAAAGACCTCGTGGTTGGTAATGACCAGTTCAATTCACTTGCCATAGAAAATGTGTATGTTAGTAAATGAGAAACCTTTTCCATAGCAATCACATTCATTTAAGAATTTAATGAGTATACAACCAAAATGATTGGATTTTTTTTAAAGGTCGCTTTTGTGTTTTGTATCTGTATTTTTAGCAAATACAACTTGACACCAATTACCTTGGAAAAAATCACAAGCTAGTGACAAATCTTTAACTTACACTTTAAAAAGGAAATTATGAGCTACAATAAAAATTGGCAACCCAGGTGCACAAATAAGAGTCCTCAGAAAGTACAATGCATACCTCCATTTTTTAAGCTGCATGATGCTGTATCCTAGTGGATGCCAGGCAATAAGAATGATTTTTTTTTTTTTAGTTCAAGTAAAATATGCAAAAAACGATTAAAATTAATTTGTTTCTATCTGCAATTGGCAGAACTTGCTGAAACTGGTGAAAATTGCAAGTGGTCAGAGTCAGATCTATAGGAGAGAGCTGTTGCTGTATGTGTACTTCATCATCTGGTCAGCTGGCAGCTCAGCACACAATTCTCCCTGGCTGATGAAACCAAAATAATCTCATAATCTTACTTCCAAGACTGTGGGCAAACTATCACAGCTAGAGTCGTGCATGATACCTGACTATGGCAGTAGGTTAAAAACAAGGGGAACAGTTGGGTGACTGGAGCAATATATTCTGGCCAGAGCCTTAATGCAATTTAGCAGCTATTCCAGGTGGATTTTAGCACTGATAATATTGGTTTCCTGATTGGGAAGAACCCAGGGATTCCTTTCTGGACAATGCCTCTGACACCCTGAGCTTGTGTGAGTTTTTCTTTTCAGGGACTCAGTAGCAATGTGCAAACGGCCATCCAACACCACAGCTTCCTCCAGTTGACATCTGGCACATGGCTCCACATCCCACTCTGAGAGCTTCCCAAATTTCAACAGACTCCTCCTGGACTCTTTTGGCATCAGTTCAAGTCTTGGCCCACATAAGTCCACATAGCCCGATGACTGCAAAGGTGGCTAATTAATAACGACCGCGGACTAAGTCTTGTTTAGGCATACATGTGTGTTTTAACTCTAATATAAATGTGGTAATTGTTCATGTTGGTAATGGCCTCCCTTCATCTACCCCCTCTGAGCTATGAATTGGCTTTCTTGCTTCTTCTCTGATGAGCTAAACAGGGTGGCCTTCTCAGAGGAGGATTCAATTAACATGCAAATATCAGATTGTATAGAGAATGGCTGACACCTCTCTCTAGACCTTTGTGAACTTAATTCATAAAGCATTGTAAGCAAAACAATTGCTTCTTTTCTGAGGCTGTAATTGCTAAGTACATTATCCTCGGCGTTCAGGAAGAAATTATCGCTGCTCTATCAGACAAAAAATCAGGAACTAATAGGAAACACACAATTTTATGTCAGGGAAATACAAAACAAGGTCATGTAATTTCTGCACATAATTGTGATAATGTAAGGCCTAATTCTGCAAGACCATGAAATTCACCCACCAAACAGAATCATGCGCATAATAAGGAGCGGGCTCCTATAAAAATGGTAGTTGTGAAGAACATTCCTAACTAGATTAAGTTAGGATAACAAAACACTGCAGTAAGCGTTTGGATAAGACACGCATTAGATTCGATCATAAGATGTGTATATAGATAATGACATTTAAAAGTTCAGGGAATCAGCTGGTTTGCTTTTATCACATGTAGCTTTTCAAAGAAAATTATAACAGACCTCCTGATTAGGGAGATAATATCTCGGTGGCTGATTTGAGGCAGAATTTGAAAGTAGCACTCTGGCTCCAAATCAGTGATCTAGTACAATCAGGCAGATTTCTTTTGACTGCAGTATTTTTGTGGATGGACCAGGTCAAGGAGATAGAACGAGGCCTAAAAAAAAATTTAAAATGTAAAAACAAAACCCCAAAACCCTCTTTCAGTAAAGAAAATATGAATAGAACTATATTGGACAGGGAGGATGTTAGATGCTGAAATCTCATGTACTAAACTTGTCTAAGCAAAATACCTGTAACGGAGTTATCAGGTACAAAACAAGGCGTATGCTGGTAGCTGTGCACTCGGAGCTACTGCAGCCTCGGGATAGCTCAAGCAGCCAGAACACTAACGAAGCTGCTTCTTTAAATTATTAAATGAGGAGGAGAACAAAATGTCTCTTAATGTAGAGCAGGAGCATGTAATGGCACGGGGCAAAAGAAGAGGAAAGGACTAGGCCCCTGCCCAGGCACTGCCCGGGTGGCTTGGAGTTCAGAAAGCACCATGCCCTTCCCTTGGGGGCTGCCCCTGCCAGGCACTGGAAGGGGCTCAGGTCAGATGCACCAAGGTGTGCAAATGCATGTGGGGAATGGATGGGATCCTTGCTGCCAGCTGCGTCAGGACTGCTAGAAACACCTCTCCACACTGCCGCTCTCCCAGCCCTGCGTGGCCCATGCCAGGGAGGGGACGGTGGTCAGCACAGGGTCAGGGCTGGCCAGAGTCAATGTGCCTTGCCCCAAGGTGTTGACAAGGTGAAGTGCTTCGCAAGGGTGGATAAAGGGTCAGATGTCCCCGTGCACACCAAAGAGAAGGGTTTGCAACAGCAGCTGAGAGCCAGTAGCCTACGCAACTTGGTGTCCAGTACTGAGCTCACTTGTCCTGGTGCAAAAGCACACTTTGTCTTTCCGTGGGTGAAGCCCTGATGTATTATAGATGCATTCATTTTGAAAGGAGCTAGAAAGGCCTCTTTAACTATGCTGTTTATCATAGAATCATAGAATCACAGAACGGTTTGGGTTGGATGGGACCTTAAAGCCCATCCAGTTCCAACCCCCCTGCCATGGGCAGGGACACCTTCCACTAGACCAGGTTGCTCAAAGCCTCATCCAGCCTGGCCTTGAAGACATCCAGGGATGGGGCATCCGCAACATCTCTGGGCAACTCCAGTTTAGTGCAACTCCCTACTGCTGATGGAAGTGTGCATGGGCTTGCCTTGGACTAGGTGAGGGAGTAAGCAAGCTGACACAATTGCTGTATAATGAGAGGTAAGATTATCCCTTGGAGAGAGATTTTCATTGCTACTAGATTAATCTACTTAGGCTTACTTGTGCCAGGCATTTATGAGTATGTTTAAATGAAGAAGACATGCTCCTTTTTCAGGATTCACTTACAACACAGGCACTGCTCGCCTCTCCCTGCCTTTCAACCATTTGCCGGTATCCATTGGGAATTGCCACAGCCTTTGTCAACTGAAACTCCAGCTTCCTACACTACGGGACCCCAGCTCAGGGCATCCAGATGCTACTGTAGGGTCAACAGCAACATATGGGCAGGAGTATGCCACATAAACTATGGGAGAAAGAGATGTTAATAAGACTATGAGACATTCAACATTGCACTCCTGAATTTCAGAAACAAATGCCCTCTGTGCACGCATGCCTCGGTGCACCTGGGATTATTGACAGAATTTTAATTTATATGTTAAATACAATGCAGTCACAGTTTTGGTGTGATACTGCAGCAATCTTCTTATCTTTCATTACCAACTCCAGAAACAAAGAATATTTTATGCTGGCATCTGCATTATTTGTAAGATGTTCTCCCCATTAATCACAATAATTTTGTTTTTTCTCTCCTTCCATCTGCATATGCAACATATCAGGTGGGTTTTGCCATTTTCTTTCTTTTATTCTTTAAGATGGTGGTGAGGCACTGAAATAGGTTTCCCAGAGAAGCTGTGGATGCCCCATCCCTGGAAGTGTTCAAGGCCAGGCTGGATGAGGCTTGGAGCAACCTGGCCTAGTGGAAGGTGTCCCTGCCCATGGCAGGGGGGTTGGAACTGGATGGTCTTTAAGGTCCCTTCCAACCCAAACCATTCTGTGATTCTATGCTGTGATTAAATTTCTCAGAATTATATTTTGTCTTCCAAGTAAGACTGACCATGCAGTCTGATATTGCTTCTTTTCTGAGAGTATTAGATTTCTCAACAGATAAAATATGGGCAATATTAGATGGCATTGACTTTTTAAAGCTGTAAGTAGTAACTGATAAAATCAGTAACACTGAGCATTTTAAGCAAGCTTTCATCCTAATAATTCTTTGGCTTAGTCTGATACGGAAATTAATTTTACATAATGGGAGAAGATATATTTATGGAATCTTGAAAGACTGTATTTCTGAGTTATTGAGAAGAGCAGCTCTATTTTCTTTTTGAAGTTTGTGTCATTCTTTGTCGTAAATGACTAAAGATGCTATTCGGCTCTGTGTGTTAAAATTTTGTGCAGTGGAAGATCTGGCTAATCTGCCATATAGTTACTACCGTCACGCTGTGCGAGTTTTGTAACTCTGTGAGAGTCTGTCTGTCATACTAAATACTGTGAGGAAAATTAACTCTATCTCAACTCAAACCAGTACAGGGTCTGCAAGAGGCAATCCGTAGCTGGTGCTGCTTGCCTATTTGAAAGTGGGTATTTGCAGGGGTTTTATTCTCAGAGATGGTAACACCATGACTTATGAAAGATCAGAAAAGATGAAAGTCATGAAAGTGGAGAGGCAAAGGAGCCTCTGCAGTGCTGGAGCCCTCTGCTGAGGCTGTGACAGTGACTGGAGAAAGCGTGTGTGGCTGAGGATGAGGGTGGTGGGATGAAGCCGCTCTGCCCAGGTGCTGTGTTGTGCACACAGGTTCAGAGCCACCTTAGGTGCACGTGTCTGGGGATGGTCCAGCAGCTTGTGATCTGCAAAGAGGGAGGTTTACATGAATAGCTGAAACAACACCTAGCAGATCCCTAAGCCAGAGACATTGATTTTTTTCTCCTTTACCAGAGATGGCTGTGTAGAATCGGTCCACAAATCAAGAAAAACTAGTGTCCCAGGCTCCTCTGAAAAGAAGCTGCCAATACTCACTCAGTAGAGGACAGAGCTCCCAAGCACGTACATGGGTCCACAGGTGTGAAAGAGGACTGGGGTGGGAAGGGCAGCCTGCAGCATTAGGGTTGGGATAGGACATGAGCCAGACTGCAGCTATACCGTTATTGAAGTGGGAGCAACGGCATCTGCTTCTGTGAAGCACAGAGGTGGAAAGAGCGAGCTGGGGAAAAGCTGTGCTGGTAATAGAGAAGTAATAGTGTTGATTTGTATTGTTGTAACACTCAAAGGGCAAAGCCAGAGGCTCTGCTGTGTTGAGTCCTAGGTAAACATGTAATTGTCATCAACAAATGAGAACAAATGTCAGCTTTGCTTTGAGGTGAGAACCCCTTTCTAATTAAGAGCAAACTAAAGCCCATGACAGGCCCAAATTACTTGGAAATGTCATGTTCTGCAGTGTGGTACAGGGTAACATGGAGACCTACCTTTTTGGGCAATTGAGCAAGGGATTCCTAAGCTATAATACATGAGCATGACAGGTTTTCCTTTAGTCTGTAACTCAGTCTTGCATTTTTTGTCTTTCAGAAGCTTGAACTGGGTATTTAAGATGGGCTCAAGATTACTGCTGGCAACAAAACAACATTTTTCTGGAACTTAATGCAATAAAGCAGTTTACTTTCTAATTTTTAATGTTACTAAATATGAAGGCTATTACAGGTAAGTTGTATTTCATCAAGGCTTACCTTTTCTCTGTGCCTCCAGACTCTTGGAGAACAACATCTAAAGTTGCAGAGCTGTGTAAAGTGAGAGTGAATAAACCATTTCCAATCTCAAGTCCTGTTTTTAGTTGCTTATGCCTTTCAAATAAGACTGAATCCAAGTGGATGACATATTATACTGCCTATCCCTGAGCCTGGTGGCTTTGCAAGCTTCAGCAAACCTTACCCAGCAAATTTGGAAAACGTCTGACACAAACCAATTTAATTTCCTTAAGTCAGAATTCTTGGAGTTCTTTAGCTCAAACTGCAGTGCCTCATTTTTGAGCAGGATTTGAAGCTCAGTAGGAGGATTTGATTTGCAACTGGATCAGTTTTAAGTTTTCTCTCTCACCCAAATCTGTCCAAGATACAAACCTCTGAAAAAAAAATCATTCCAGATACACTTTAGATATATGGTGGTGTGGGTAAGTTCTTGGATGATTTCATGAGACCCCACCTGGAGTGCTGTGTCCAGCTCTGGAACCCTCAACATCAGAAGGATATAGACCAGTTGGAGTGAGTCCAGAGGAGGCCACGAAGATGGTCAGAGGGCTGGAGCCCCTCTGCTATGGGGACAGGCTGAGAGAGTTGGGCTTGTTCAGCCTCGAGAAGAGAAGGCTCCGGGGAGACCTTATGGCAGCCTTCCAGTACCTGAAGGGGCTACAAGGAAGCTGGGGGGGGCTTTTTACAAGGGCCTGTAGTGACAGGACAAGGGGGAATGGGGTTAAATTGAAAGTGAGGAGATTTAGATTAGATATGAGGAAGAAGTTCTTCCTGGAGAGGGTCGTGAGGCACTGGAACAGGTTGCCCAGAGAAGCTGTGGATGCCCCATCCCTGGAAGTGTTCAAGGCCAGGCTGGATGAGGCTTTGAGCAACCTGGTCTAGTGGAGGGTGTCCCTGCCCATGGCAGGGGGGTTGGAACTAGATGGTCTTTAAGGTCCCTTCCTACCCAAACCATTCTGTGATTCTATGATTCATCTCCAAACTCAAGGCTCCAACTCCATTCTCTGGAGCTCTTCCTTTGTAATTGGGCATTGGAGCCAAGAGCGAAGAAATGTTACGCTTGCGCTTGAAGCATATGGATACATAAGACAGAGCTGTGAAAAGCAGATGAAGATGAGGCAGACTAGTGAGTGTGGAACAGATGTAAAGATAGACGAGGGTAATCTGTGTAGTAGGAATAGGAGCAGGGTAAAAAGGATGGGAAGGAGCTGGGATACGAAGCAAGAGAAAATGGTGTGGAGATGGGTGGGTCTGTGACCTACATATTACCTTCTAAGATGAAATTCAGGTTGAGTGGATTTCTTTATCATCTTCCACAATAAATGGACTGGAAAAACTGTTGAGTCAGATTGAAACAACCCACTTTGGGTAAGGACTGTTTTGGGGTGGAACACAGACACATAAAGCGCCTCATACACACAAGAGACAACAGGCCAGTGCATCAGCGGGAAGCAGAGAAGCATTGAGACATTCCAGTGAAAAGCCTCCTCAGCCACTGCTTGGGACAAGGCCACCCCTGAGGAACATGGCCACGATATTAAGCAGACCAGTCTCTAGTGATAGCATTGGAATAATACTAGCAAAATGCTGGCAGGCGTGTTTCAGAACACTCTAATATCTTACATAATATCAGCCAAGGACTGAATTGCATTGCCAGGCTTCATCAAGACAACTGGGACAGATTGGCAAAGCACATCATACTGCAGGATGCATAATACTTCAAGGGAGAGAAGTACAGCAGAGAGGAGGTATCCAACTTCATATCTTTTGTATTAACACCAGCTGCAGAGAAAAAAAAAAAAAGCTCTATGTGTTTCTACGCCAAACCTGAAGTGATCCGTTCACCTTTGTATGGTGAACCCTAGTACTTATTTGCCACCTGGGTTAAGGATCTGCTTATCTCAGACAGGAGAGGCGACTTGGGTGGCAAGGAAAGGCTGTGAAGGGTTGTTGGCATCTGAGAAGGGTTGATGTGGAGATGCAATGAATGGACGAGGCAGGTATTAAACTTACCAGGTAGCCAAGGGGTTTTGATCATAGGAAAGTGACAATCCTGCAGCTTGAGCACAGGTTGGGTGTGATATCTTGGCTGGGAGCAGAAGAAGTGAAAGCCTGGGGAAGAAGTGGGGAATGCAGCTGAGTCATGAAGGGAGGAGGCTGAGGATGGAGGGAGGTGTGTGTGCTTTGAGCTTCCATTCAGAGCCAGGGAGATGTAGGCAGCGGTATTTCAGTTATGAATGACTGATGCAGGCTTGTTTTGAAGAAGCAGCCTTGTTTCTCTGAAAAATATTTGTTGGCGGTAACATTTGTAAGAGCAATGATTTTCCAGTACGAGATTACTGTTCTGGAATCCAACTGGGAAGGCTTCAGTAAGAGATGATTTGTCTTGCAGGGAGCCCAGAAGTGCACCCTTGGGGGCCGGGAGACCACCCATCAGCCTGGGCAGGCCCTGTGAGCAGCAGTGTGAGGGGCTGCCAGCTCTCAGAGCTGTTTGAGTGTAGTCGTGGCATTAGTAGAGGCAAAGAACCTTCCCCTGTGCTCCCAGTTACGTCCTGAGTTTGACCACCTTGATGGGATGCAATACGAATGATCCCATGATTGCTGAATGCTTGCTTGTAGAACTGCTAGAAAATAATAATGAATTTGCAAGTGTAAACTCAGATAATTGAATTTACTCATTTGGAAATTTTTCCTGAAGCCTTATTTGACTTCTGCATGCCTTTAGCATATGCATGTCATGTAAGTGCCAGGAGAAATTCTATACGCAGGTCATGAAACAGACCTTTGCGTGGGCTCTCTGGGAAATGCAGAGATATTTGAAACAAGGCTGAAAAAGTACCCCTCTAGGGCAATGCTTTTCTGGCAGACAGATGGCCTAAATGGCCATTTTTGATCACTACATCAACATGAAAAAGTGTGTCAGAGTCTCACTTTTAAAACTGGGTAGGATTCAAAACCCTCATATATTTGATTTAGCAGAAATATATAATTTCAAAAATTAATATTAGCAATATATTAGCATAAAATTCATATTGAATGCTGCTTCATCAGCACTTACACTGAATCTAAAATGAGGCATGGGTCTGTGGCCCTGTCTCCTGCAGTCTTGGTCCCCAGGTTGGGACCAAGCCCAGGGTTTACTTCCTGTGGAATGAAGGGAGGAGTTGGTACATACTTGGGCCCTAGCATGGACTTGGGCAATGTCTGGATCCCTCTACATCCAACAGACACTGTGTGTGTCACAACGGGATTTTTTCTTGCCTTGCAAAAGTCCCCATAAAAGAAACTAGCCTTGAGACACACTTTCATCAGAGAAATGAAGTGCTTCACACCCACAGAGAACAGGGTTCACGTGCTTTCCTGGAAACACAGTTTTCATGGGACAGTATTTGCTGTCAGTGTTAATGATTTACCTTGGAAATATGGTTCTATAACTCTACTCAGGTTCTTCCTATAAGTAGAAGATAAATCATGAGCTTCAGAGTCTGAGCTAGGGCAGTAAGATCCGAGAGTGTTTGCAAACCAGTAGTCACTGCATCGTATTTCTGTACGTGCTGGTTTCAGTGATGATACCATCAACATCATATAGGCCTATTGCTGCAGTATCATGTGTCCAAAAGAAAAAAAAAATAATAAAACATCTGCTTAGGGCTAAAGCTTACTTTTCCCTCTTCTTTCATACTCATGGGTTTGGCATTACTCATTTACTCTGTGGTCACTTTTCAGGAGCTCTTGCAGGGGATTTTGTCTCGTCTTCCCTGGGGAGAAGGTTATACAGGGAGTTTCCAGCTGTGTTCAAGTATTGTGCAAATATGAACTTTAAAAAAAATACCTCTTTTTAAAAGGTGAGAGCCAGACACCTTTGCACAGAGTTGCAGGAAATGATGGATGAAGTTTGGAAGCTTGTTACGAACATGAGTGGTTCTGCTGCCTGATTTATTTGTTTTGTACTTAATTGTGGCTTAGCTTTAAATGAAACTAAATGCCAAAGCTGTCAATCTAGCACAGAAATGGTACAAAACCGGTGAATCTGGCTGCAGAACTCGCATTGCTTAAGGCAACCTGCATTCGTAGTCAGAGGAAAAAGTAGCCCACCTTGGTTTTCCTACAACACACAGGGTCAGCCATTTGAGTGATGTATATGCTGCTGTCTACCGTAAGTGTTGGTGGCACTTTCCATGTATAAAATGCCAACAGTGTGACAGATATTCACCACCAACATGTTGAAATGGAAAGCCTGCTGCAAATCGAATAGAAATATCCTGGGAGGTTCTCAGCTATGTTGAATTAAGGAAGGAAGAATAGATCAAATGTCTTTTTCAAAGCTCAGTTAACTCCATGAGAACAGGACACAGCTGTGAATCCCTTAAAGGCAGTACACATTCTCTGCCAAGTTAGAAGGCAATCATTCCTCATAAATCTGTCTTTTTAAATTCAAGCAGATCGATTGCCTCGTCCATCCTTGCCTTATGCAAGCACCCGGAAAGGATCTTTTAGCACCACCTACAACCAATTACCCCGCTTATTAAGAGAGCCACACCATGGAGGAGGTGAAAACCCTGTGAGCCCTGCTTTGTAATGGTGGATGTAAAGGTATGTTCAGATTTTTAATGTTTTAACCAAGAAACCTCCATGTTGTTTTTAAACATTATCTTGGCTTTAGATATCTGACCTCTATCTAAAGAAACAGGACACTCCAAAGAATTTATTGTCTAGATAATATGCAGAAAAGTGTTGCAAGACAACAGAATAGTTTCCTTACATATACTGTTAGGGTTGCATCAGCACAGGGCTTCCAGAGCGGTGCTAAATTGTCTTGGTTACAAGGCAGTCATCTCCTAATAGCCCTGTTCTGCCAAATCACCCTAGCTCTGAAAGTCAAAATGGCTTTTGTCCTTTCTGGTGACTTGTAATCACGGCTAGAGGTCCAGCAGGTAAAGCGAAGGCAAATATTGTTTGATGCAGTAGTGAGCAAAGCCTGAGAGACTCAAACACGTGTGAGACTTGGGGGGATTGGTTGCCTTTGGGGCTTTAAGGTCTTAATTGTGATCTGAGTAACATGCTGGTCTTGATGTTTTTCACTTTTTTTTTCAGATAGGGAGAATGCTTTGCAGTCTTTGTAAAGTGCTTTTTGAGATTGTACTGATTACACCCATTACTCCTATGGTGAGACTTCTCTGGCTGACATTTGGTGTATTTACTAAGGCCTTGGAAAACCAACAAACACCATGAGAAAGGAAAGGGAGTTAGCATAAATTGTCCTCTCCCACGCTGCAGTGGTACAGCAATGAAAGAAAGGATGTTCATTTACCTTTTTTTTTTTTTTAAAAAAAAAGACTATATTCATATATATACCTCATTTGCATTCTGCTGTAATGAAACAAAGCAGGTAAATGAGATGGATGTCCTCATCAACCAACCTCCAGAACCCTGCAGGAGAAGTGAGCCAAGGAGAGCCGAGGAGTAGGATGTGGTGTGGAACAAACCCAGCAGCAAGTCCTGGGTCAGCTACTTGGTGGGACTGGGTAGGACTGGGGCAGCCTGGGGACATGTGCTAATTGTTGCCAACTTAAATATAGGGGAAAAGTGTGTTCTAGGTATGAAAGGGTCTGGGAAGTCCTGCTGTTACTTAGCAAATTTCTGGTTTAGCTCTGTTGGCATCACAGAAGAGTCCTGTAGTGTCTTAATCCTGACTATGATCACACTATGGCCAACTTCAAAACTAGGTGAGGTTATCAAGGTCCTTGTCACATTGAGTTTTGAAACTCCAGGATGGAGATATCACTGCTATTCTGGGCAGCTTTTTCCACTGACCAACCACCCTCACGATGAAAATTTCATCCTCGCTTTGAACCAGCATTTCCTTTGCTGCATCTGTGACGGCTATCTTGTGGTGCATGTCTGCAAAGAGCCTGGCTTTGTCCTTCTCTATCACCACGCTATCTGGCAGTGGGAGACATTGCTGCTTCCCCCAAAACCAGCAAATGAAGGAACTAGAACTGAGCCAATTCATAATAGCTTTTGGGGACTGAAAGGCCGTGTGAATCTCAATTTGTGAATAATTTCTGCTACAAAAGCAGAAGGAATTCAGGAAAGTCAACAGCTTGGCACTGGCACTTCCAGGACAGGAATTTGAATTTTTTTTTTTCTTTCATCTTGACTTTGAAGAGACCTAGATGTTGACAAGGGATGACAGGACAGAAAAGGGTTAAACAACCTGGAAGCTGAACTGGAGTACTGCTCTTATTTTGACCCATCTGTAATTTGTTGTTGATATTTTAGCTCAACAAAAACTGGACAGAAAATCTTTGAGCATTACTTTCTCAGCTTCCAGAGACCAGAGCAAAGCTCGCTGGTGACTTGGCAGAGGCTTTGCACCAAAAGTGGTGGGACAACACTGGGCTGTGACAAGAGGGCTTCTGCTTTCTCCCAGCATCTCCCCTGCAGTGTTGGCCAGTAGGGCTATGTTTTTAAACCTTGAAAATGTGGAAAACTGCAGGTGTGAATCCTCTGATAAATCACAGAAAACCAGGGCTAGAAAGATTCACAAGGGCTCATTTAATCTTTTCTCCAGCCTCAAGGCAGGTTGTACCACTTTATCATCTCTAACCACCACTCGTCCGACCTGTTTGTAGCGTGACGGAAATTTCAATCCCCCCAGCAATCCAGTCCTGTGGTTTTCTGCCCTTACCTGCAGATTTTTTATTTTTTTATTTCTTTTCCCCCCAGGCATGTTCTGACTGTTACGTGCCTTAATTTAAACTCATCACTCCCATTCACCTCAGACATCCCCCCTCCACTTAAGACAACGTTTTACATAGCTGGAGGATTATGTTTCCCTTCAGGCTTCACATATTTAGGCTAAACCCCAATTCAGTCTGCCTCAGCTCTCGGGGTGTTTTCCACCTCCCTGCTTGACAGCTGAGGTCTCTGCAACCCCACTCCTCAAGTCACCCTGCATCTCCCTGGCTGGTGCAGAAGGGTGATTTCCCACTGTACGAGTTCTGCCCTAGAACATTTGTCTTCACCACATCGGGATGTTGTTGATTCTGTTCACTCTGCAATCCACACCCACCCTCTCAGACCCTTTTTTTGGCAGGGCTGCTGCAGCTGAACCCAATCTGTGTTTGCACAGCTGATTGCTCCTGCCTACCTCACAGGCAACCCTACTGAACCACACCCCTTTTTCCAGGCTTATTCCCCAATTTGTCAGCATTGCTTTGAATTGTCATCCTGCCCTTCTCTGTGCCTGCAGCTCCCACTTGCTTTGCCTATCTCTAGGCTAATAAACATACTCTATTTCTTCATCATCTGGGCCCTTACCACATGCTCTTCTCTTCAATTGACCCTAATGGTTTTGGACACAGGGAAAAATGCGATGCTTTACCTGCCACCCACTTAAGAGCTCTAAAGAGCTGAGTGTTGCGGAGAGGGCTTTTTGTTCCCCTTCAGCATGAACCCCAAAGCACAGCTGGATGCATTTTTGACTGATACAGTAATCTTCGCTTTCTCTCTCCAGTTACTTTCTGTAGTATCAAACAGCTCCCCCACTTACAAATGAAAGAGAGGATACTTACTCATAATGCATGCCTCCTCTTATGCACATTTTAAGTTCAAGGAATGGCATGGGCTTATAGGAGAGCCTTTCGCTTTGAAGGATGACAATGCCCTTAATAAACAAAGTCTCTACAAAACCATGGCTCCCCACTATGAAAAAAGCACTCGTTTGATAGCATGCTATGACTGTATCCAATAACTTCATACTTGGAATGAATAATGCCATAACAGGGAGCTCACAGAAATATGACCTGACACAGGACAGACCCCTCTGCCATTCTGCATGTCTTTGGCTGGGAGGTATGACTGGAAGTGCCTGCTCCTGTGCCACTGAGAGTCACCCTGAAACAGGGCATTGGACATAAAAACATCTCTTGGTGGATGAAAAGCTGAACATGAGCCGGCAGTGTGCGCTGGCAGCCCAGAAAGCCAACTGTATCCTGGGCTGTATCAGGAGAAGTGTGGCCAGCAGGTCGAGGGAGGGGATTCTGCCCCTCTACTCTGCTCTGGTGAGACCCCACCTGGAGTGCTGTGTCCAGCTGTGGAGCCCTCAACATCAGAAGGATATTGACCACTTGGAGCGAGTCCAGAGGAGGCCACGAAGATGCTCAGAGGGCTGGAGCCCCTCTGCTATGGGGACAGGCAGAGAGTTGGGCTTGTTCAGCCTGGAGAAGAGAAGGCTCCGGGGAGACCTTATTGCAGCCTTCCAGTACCTGAAGGGGCTACAAGGAAGCTGGGGGGGACTTTTTACAAGGGCCTGTAGTGACAGGACACAGGGTAATGGGTTTAAATTGAAAGTGGGGAGGTTTAGATTAGATATCAGGAAGAAGTTCTTCCTGGAGAGGGTGGTGAGGCACTGGAACAGGTTGTCCAGAGAAGCTGTGGATGCCCCATCCCTGGAAGTGTTCAAGGCCAGGCTGGATGAGGCTTTGAGCAACCTGGTCTAGTGGAAGGTGTCCCTGCCCATGGCAAGGGGTTGGAACCAGATGATCTTCAAGGTCCCTTCCAACCCAAACCATTCTGTGGTTGTATGATTCTGTTTCTATGATTCTTCTGAAGTAGTGATAGTTTTCCTCGTGTTAGTCTGCGAGCAGCCTGCCATTTCTGGCTTGCACAAAACAGAATTCCCAGATGATCTGTTGCTGTTATTAAAAAAAGGCACTAAACTTCTGCCTCTGTGGGTATGCTCTTTTACCAGAAAGCAACATGTAAAGGCCAAAGTCTGTCCTCAGGGAGCCCACTGAGACGCTGAGGGCACTGGGACTGCATGGTGCCAGACATAAATCACTCACCCAACGTTGGCTCAAGTATTCTGTTAAAAAGTGCCCAATATAGAGCCTAACTACATGTGTTACACAGTAAACTATAAAAATCCCACATCCTCCTCCTGAAGTGATGAGTTAAACAAGCAATCTCAAGGATTCAACATCTTGAACTGGACACTGTAATGACTGGCTTAAAAACTGGGAAACTGAAAGAAAACATCTCTGTTTGCATGCTCGTGACTCAGGGCTCAGGGTTAATGTTTTCAAACTTGCCATGAAAATATGGACTAGAAATATAACTGGTTAGAAACTGAACGTCTGCATTTGCAAGAAACACGTGAATTCCAGCATCTGGAGCTTTGAAAAAAAGCCCAAATGTGATAAGGTCTGCAAACAAATGGACATTTTATAGGACCAGTTGTAACACAGTAGATGTGAGAGTGGGGGCAGGGTGTGAGGAAGCTGTTTAAACTAGCATTATAACAAAGTACTTCAGAAAATATCACTCCCTGTTTATAACTGGGGCACGAATGCTAACCTGAAACAATTTCACTCTTTTATGTTTTCTATATTAAGAGGTACTATTTTATATTTCTACTCACTTCATCAATCTAACTGCAGGGTCTGCTTTCTCTCCCTGGGCTGAATCCATCCCGGAAGGAGATCTGTAGAAGACCATGCTGTTCTATTGAGTATGAATTTGACCCACTGTACTCGGTTGTCCTACTAATGCATCTGTCTTGGATCCAAGTGCTCTCCTGATTTGTGCTATAATTACACTAAAACTAGATTTTTCTAGATTTCATTCCACCCTAGCTTTTTATAGTTCTGAGAATTAATTATTCAGAGCTGTGGAAGTTCTCAGCAGCGCTTTTCCTCAGCTTTTATGAGCACGGAGGCATTTGGCTCATGTAGAGCGGAGTGTGCGCCGGTGCTTCAGATGGGAACAACGGAATGGCTTTGGCCAAATGTTAAACACACTGCATTCAGTGTTCTCTTCTCTGACACTACTTCCTTGAGTCTTGAGGTATTGAAAATCTCTATGCCTAATGTCTGTATTCCCTCCCCAGCATTCACAGGCTTTAAAGCAACCCTTTACCCATTACCAGTTGATGTCACCTGTAGCATCATGGGGCAGGAGGGTCTGTGATGAGCATGGGGACCAGTGTAGGTGCAGAACTGGGCATTGCCCAAAACACTCCCACAAAACACCCACTGCGTTGGGGTGTCACTCCCTCACTTGCCAGGCTCAGCCCATCTGCCCAGGGAGTCATAGCTGCTTCTTTCCTGAGCCCTTTTCCCTGGAGGTTGCCACTCCCACGCTGGGGGTTTCCATGGTGTGGAATTGTGGTGATGTGTCCATGCTGCAGCAGCTGGGCTCGGAGCAGGACCCCGGTTCCCCTGAGGTTGGCTCAGCAGAGGCAATACAACAGCAGAAAATGAGATGGAGCCTCTTCTGCCTCCCACTTCCTCATTTGGGCAAGTGTGGAGTGTGTACTTTAATTAGCGATGATACATGAGGGAGACAGGAGATGAAGCAATGTTCAAATTAAGTATCTGCAGAGCTGGTGAGAAGGTAAATATGAGCTCCCAGACTTGGATTTTTTTCAGTCCTTGCTTCCACAGTAACAGTTTGAGTTTTAATTTATAAAGCAAAGAAATCATTGTGGCAGCATTTTTTTTTCCCCAAACTCACCACCTTTGACATCCATCTTCATAGCCTTTATGCTTTATGGCCTTGCAAAACTCAGGCAGGGATAGCTGGACTCTGGCCGTGCATGGTGGCTGGGTCCCCACCATGTGCAGCTTTGCATCAGGCAAAGGGATGCTGCTCCCGTGCTGCAAACCCACAGGGAGGGCGATGGACTGACACCTGCATGGCACCACCGACCCTCCTGCAGCTAATCACCCTTTAACAGAAGCAAACCACAACAGGTTTGGGGTCTTTCCTCAGGGATGGAGGCTTCAGCGACATGCTAACCAGCCCAACTCCTCTCTCCCATCGCTTTCCACTGTTGGTGGGGGCAGAGGCTGTTGCATCTCTGACCCCACCCTTGCATGCATTTCTGCTCCCGTGATTGGAAAGTGTCGCTCACAGATGTGTATTTTGTACCGCTGCCCATCCTCCGGACACCAAACACCTCATCCTTCACCCTGAGCATCCTCTTCCCTGCTTGCATGGATGGGGGCTTCAGACTAAAAGTGGGTGGGATGCTGAACACAAATATTGCACAGGTGTCAGGAGGATAAATGAAGGTTTAGTGAGGAATAGATTAACCTTGCATTTCAAAACTGTTGTTTTTTAAGTGCTTGACTTTCTCTGTGCTCTATATGAAAGATTTTTTATTTGGTTTTGTAAATAATAGAGTATTTAACTATTGGACAAAGCATGCTCCACAGAAAAATACGGTTTCAAATGCATTTTAAACAAGTAAATACCAAATATTCACACCTCCTTTGCTACGATTTCACTTTAATAATGATCTTGGTGTTTCAGTATGAGTCAGGCAACAACACAGGAATTGCTGAAGAAATTTTGCTAAAAACCTCTCTGAAAAACCAGTCATGAGTCAGAGGAAACACAGCCGAAGTTTACTGGTTCAGGCTTGGTTGGGTCTGCAATTTCAGAAACCAAATTCCACATCTGGAATTGTCTACAGTTTAGCTATTAATGGGATGTCTGTATTTTTATTTCAACACCGCCACCAAGGGATGGGACCTTCCTTGGGGAAGGTGGCAGCCGCCAGCACCCACTGCTGCCTGGCAGAGAGGAACCTTCTGCAACAAGAGATTTCCTGCAGAGAAATGACCTTTTTTCCAACGGAAAAATGCATTGCTGAGGTGAAAGAAAACTGTAAAGAGGAGCAGCCAGGGGAGAAAGACACTGGAAGACCCCAAAAGGCTCCAGGGTCCCTACTTTTTGCTTTCTGCCCCGCTAGTATAATTTGTTTACCTACCTTTTTGTGAACAGAAATTAAATTTTATATGCCACTAAAGACTAGCTCTTCCCAGCCTCAAAAGCAGCGGTTGCGTTGCTTTCAAGAGCTCACATGTGCAAGGGCAGAAACGTGCTTTTCACATGGCTGAGGCCAAATAGTTTGCTAATTAATCAGTGCTGAAACTACCAGTTTATATAGAAGGTGATCCAGTCCAGCAGTTTTTAGGAACTCATCTGGTTTAGAAACCCACTGGGCACTCTTTATTCCTTCTTAATCTCTGTCAGCAGTAAGTGATGTCTCTGAAAGTCTCTATCAGACAGACCGAATGGCAGTCAGATCCCCCCCAGCAGTAAGTAACTGAGTTTCTCTTACATGCCTGGATATCACTTTATGTAAAACAGGACACCGGGTATCGTGATAATATGAACAATCTGGCGGTATTTGCATGGCAATCTGAGCGCAGTGGAGCTGCTGTGGCTTCAGTAAACTCTGCCGCTGTTTGCCTTTGAACGCTGTCGGGCAGACCGGCTGAGGGCAGCTGTGCCGGCGGGTGCCACGAGCACTGGGTACCTCACCAGAACACCAGTGGGATGCTGATGAGAACACGGCATCACACGTTGTCCAGGATCCTGCTAGCGGGCTCTTTTATTGGATTATTGTCTGTTTGGAGGGGGAAAAAGTATCCTCTGCTTGAAGGAAATTGCCTTGTGGTTGGTGGTGTGGTAAGAGGTGATCATACATCCCTGAAAACTCCAACTGCTTTTAGTTGCAAAGTGGCTGCCCCTCTCCCTGACAGATCATAAAAAATGTATGTTTTGCAAAGAGAGGGCAGAATGCTTGGCAGGGCTACAGAGTGGCCTGCTCCTGGGAAAAATCATCCGATTTCAGCTGTCCTTTACATTTTGTTGCGATATTCTGATTGGGTGAGCTGCCAATCAAGCTCCTGGGGGCATGCTGATCCTCTGTGTGCCTGTCCCAGGCTCACCACTTCCATGGGTTCTTCTGTCTCCCTCTCCTCTTGTACCCACCGAGCCTGTGTTGCTGCCCATCCCAGCTAAACCAGTCCCAGCTAAGCCCAGTGGGTTGGAGGCCTTGGCAACACCTTTTGCTCAGGCCACAGGCTGCCGTGGCTTTGCAGGATCGTACACTGAGCTCTCCAGCTGACGGGAAACACGCAGATTTTTCAGGTGAAGACCAGTGAGCAAAATGCTGTTGTCTGTGCATGCTGGAAATTAAGCGTATTTTTCACTCCTTAAAACCAAAGCTCAAGGCAGCAGAATCTGGACGTTCCTGCAGTAGCACAGAGGCCCTGGTGATCATGTAAATGCGTAATCAATACCACCATTTAATTATTAGAGAGCATTTGTCAAATGCCCAACAGTGTGATTACCCTATTTAAGGATTTTCTCCAGGCATAAACCAACCTTTTTAAAAATTACTAACATTTTTCTTATTGCAAGTGTTGTTAATTAATACTTTTATTGTCCTCCCCTGTGATTTGCTTTCTCTTAATTACCAACAGGAGCAATACAAGAGTGCTCCATCGCCTGTGCCAAAATTAATCTGACTTCCTTCAAATTGCACATGGCTTTGCCTTCAGGTGCTGAGAGGGAGTGCCTGATCCCATGGGAAATGGTCCTTTACCAGGCACTCTGATTTCACAGAATCACAGAATGGTTTGGGTTGGAAGGGACCTTTAAAGGTCATCTAGTCCAACCCCTCTGCCATGGGGCAGGGACATCTTCAACTAGACCAGGCCCTATTAAAAAGTCTATCCCCATCTTTCTTATAAGCCCCATTTCAATATTAAGCATTTCAGGGTGAATTTATGCAGATGGAGCTGTGTGAGGACTGGGGTGTCCTGGCAGGAAGGTTTGAGCCCTGGACGGGGGTTGCAGCATGACGCATAGCCCCTTAACCCCAGAGCGCTGGGGCAGCAGCATCCTGATGCCAGTGGATCGGGTCCCCCATGTCTTGCAGGGCTCTGGAAGGCATCCCGGAGCACACAGGCTGGCAGAGCACTAAATTAGCATCTTGTTGGCTCCAACATCCCAGAAAGCGCTGTCGAGTTTCTTTCTTTTCCTCTTTTGTTCAGCCATATGAAAAAAAGCGGTCTTAGCAAAACTGAAAGTCGCTGTGGGGAAATACCACGTTTACTATATTATTTCTTATTACCCTGACAGATCATAAATACTTTGTTTTGTTTTGCATTTAAAGCTTTTGTAATGCCAGGCTAAAACACTGATTTTCATTTAGACACACCGGTATTTTTAACAATTTCTGGCTTTTGCATTTTCATGTCATGGTTCAGAATCGAAACAAGAAACACCACTGACATTTTCTGCTGCATAGAAACACTTGAGTTTTCTTACTCTAACCCACCTCTCTCATCATCAACCTGCCATTTTGGACTACAAACCCGGAGTTCGCTCTCTTGCATTCCATAGACACGACAGTCTTTCGATGGCTGTGTGATACCTCTTCCATTTTCAAGGCTCCCTGTTATTTTCTGCTCAGGCAAGTTAGACACAGCATTTTGTGTTTTGATACTGCTGCTGCTGCTGTGGGTTAAAAGCCCATGTGGGAATGCCAAGACCAAAGATGCTGAGGCCCTCACTGTGCCATGGGATCGCAGGTGGATACCCAAAGTCCTGCCCTCACAGAGTAGAGCTGTGGGAGAAGTGGGTTCTCAGTAGATGCAACTCAAAAAGCATGTGTGGGCTGTGGAGAACAGGAAAATCCAAGTTTTTTAATAGTGTTTGTTAACACGCACCCTGCCCCACACTTTTTTGGAAGATAAATTCCAGCAAACATTGTGGCAAAGAGAAGGCTCCGGGGAGACCTTATTGCAGCCTTCCAGTACCTGAAGGGGCTATAAGGAAGCTGGGGGGGACTTTTTACAAGGGCCTGCAGTGACAGGGCAAGGGGTAATGGGTTTAAATTGAAAGTGGGGAGGTTTAGATTAGATATCAGGAAGAAGTTCTTCTCAGAGAGGGTAGTGAGGCACTGGCACAGGTTGCCCAGAGAAGCTGTGGATGCCCCATCCCTGGAAGTGTCCAAGGCCAGGCTGGACGAGGCTTTGAGCAACCTGGTCTAGTGGAAGGTGTCCCTGCCCATGGCAGGGGGGTTGGAACTAGATGGTCTTTAAGGTCCCTTCCAACCCAAACCATTCTGTGATAA
The DNA here is from genome assembly GCF_000690775.1 of Eurypyga helias. NCBI lineage: Eukaryota > Metazoa > Chordata > Aves > Eurypygiformes > Eurypygidae > Eurypyga > Eurypyga helias. Next base: position 82,129 of record NW_010274177.1, read on the forward strand.
CTACAGTAAAGCACCACAGAGAGAAATGAGGCTCTTTAAAGTTCCATATTTAGCAAGGTTTTTCCCTTTTTGTGTAAGAAGCTTTAATATTAAAATCTTATCTAAAACATCTAACTTTACTGTCTGGCATAGCAACTGCAGCCTGGGAGGAAAAATCAAGTCCCTTTTAGATTCCCATGTAATAAACTGGTAGACCACAGTAAATGAAATGAAAATGAGGTGGTTTAATCCATAAATTCATCACCTCTGCCAGGCCTATTTTTTTTTTTTAATGTATTTCCTCCCTCAGTCATTCTATTATCTGAGAGAAAAACCACTCAGTCAAATTTCCTTTATGTTGCTTTAATCGTTGCTCCCTTTGATTCTGAAAAGGACACCAAGTGTTCTTATATATGTAAATGTGCCTGGTGAGCTAAATCCCCCATAGGCACTGGGGTATCCCTGGGGCAACCTTAATACAACTGTAGGTAGAAAAGAGCATTTTTTTCTTTGTCCAGCTGTGCAGGCTCACATCTGCTGTTCTCAGGCTTACTGCCAATCATCACAACTCTTACTATTCATTTTTCCTCGCCAGGGAAGAAAGCACCCAAGACAATCACCTGCTAAGAGAAAGAGCAGCAATCATGAGATGATGGAGTATTGCCACTGTTTCTGTTACTTTTTTTTTTTTTGCCTCTATCTGGTGTTACTGGTACAGCAGGAGGCATAGCAAGTAGGTTGGAGATGAAAAAGCATGCAAAAATTACATTAAATACTGTGTTGTAACTAAAGTCTCTGAACACCCATTTGCACTTGCTCCACGTTATATTATTCAAACTAGACAAATTGAATCCAGAGGGTACTAGCAGATTCCACCCTCCCGCCTCTCCCCATCCTCCAAGGTCATTTAAAAGAAGCCAGGAGAGTACACTAGAAGATACTGCACAAACAACCTTGATGTGGCAGGAAAATGCACGATAAAAGCCTACCTGCTCTTTTTCACCTCCAGTTTCTGTGATCCAGATGACTGGCAAAAGCCCTGGGCATATTTGTTTTGGTAGTACGTTAAATACTGGCTCTGTCTGTTCAGGCAATGCTGCTTGCCCAGAGTGCGGGTGAGAGCTACGCGTGCAGCTGGCGTTTCCCAAGTTATGTTTGTTTGCCTGTGCAGCCCAACTTCCTGCAAGGGAGCAGGAAGAGGGGTTAAACTGATGCAGGCAAAGATTCAAGCCCCAGAATCTGGTAGCAAAAAATAGGAATCTTTATAGATGAGCGGGTTGCTATTACTGGAAGACAAAACTTATCAAAGAAAGTAGTTCTGATCGACAATTCTTCCTTTTATTTCCCCAAGCACTTGCCATTCAGCTTGACTTTACCACGTGACATAATACTGGCTGCAGTTCTCCACTGCTGTTTTCATCTGAATTTCTCTGTAGCAATTCTTTGGCGAGGGATTTCCAAAAGCAAGATTAAAACAGGATGATAAAAAATAAGTAATTACGGTGTCTTTCAAAATGTCGCTTTCTTCCATCAAATTTAAGTTGTGAAGAAGCACAGTGATGGAGGGGATGCTCCTCCGTCTGCTCCCTCGAGGTTGTCCTGCAAATGTCCCATCCAGGCAGGACCCATCTTCACAGGCAAAACTGCTGGCTCCTCATGGAGAAGTGCCATCTGCTTGCAGGAAGGCAGCGTGGGGAAGACCACGATGACCATGTCTCCACCTCAAAAGACGTGTTTTTTCTGTCACTGGCTGCAGTGGAGGCAAGTCCTGGCTCTTCTGGAACAGGCAGATCAAAGCCTGTCTGACACATGCAAGCTTTCCACCAGACACCTGGCTTGAAAGCAGATGGAGCTATCGGCCACCTTCAAGGATGCTGCCAGCACTTTCCATCCCAACAACCATGACAGGTATCAGGAGACCAACAGGGACAGAGCAGGCTGAATCCTTAATCCTTGCCAGCATTTTTTTTTTATTTGGGTTTTTTTTGGTGCTGGGTTGTCTGGGTCAAGCTGATGAACAGCTCAAAAAAGGTAAATATCGCTTTAATCTCTTCCTCGAGTTAATCATGCCAAACCACAGGAAGGCAGGTAATAATTCAAGATTAGCAATAGCCGTACGAAGCTCACATTATTATGGCAGATATTTAAAGAAGTATGCCACACACCTCAAATACTTCAGTTTCCATCTAATCCCTCGGTGATTAAACCCCAGACAGCAGAAGCAATTTCACACAGTGTTTTCAAACGCAGCATAGTTGGAACGATCCAGATGAATCTAATTTAATCTCTCTTTGTTTCTCCCTCCTGACTGTGGAAACAGCATGAAAAGCAGAAAGAAAAATCAAACAAAAGGTGAGACGCCAGAGCAGCTATGGATTTAAGTGTGCAAAGGCCCAGGCTAGATCATCACGGGAGTATTACAGACAGGCTTAATGAGCGTAAGACCATCAAAAGAAGAACTTCAGATAAGCCAGATACACCCAGCGGGCCCGATCTTGCAATGTGCCTACTTTTGCAGGACGTTACGTTCTTGTGGTAGTACGCTCAAGCACACACTTCAGTGCGTAACGTGAGAAAGTAACTGCCTGCATATGGATCTTAGCTTGGGAGTGCAGGGCTTGACTGTCTTCACGTCGCACGTGGTCTGATGGGGAGAGCGGAGCTGAGAGGCTGCAGAGCGGGAGCAGCAGCCCTCACAAACTCATCGCAGGAATGAATCCGCAGTTTCCTTTTACCTCATATTGATTGTGAGTTGCCAATGACTTTCTAAGGTCATCCTTCCTTGTTTCCCGAGGGATTTCTGTAACTCAGGAATCGCTTGCCAAGCATTAGGACTCAAAATCTCAAATCTTGGCGGTGATTTTCTGGTTGGCTGGCTGTCTGGAGTGTGCCATTGGTAGCTGGTCACAGCTGGAAGGATGCAGTTCTCAAAGAAAGAAGTTTGGTATAAATGATAGTAATGCCTCACTTGGTCTTGTGGTGTGTTCCCCAATAATCACTGAATCCTGAATTTATGCAGATTTATCTTGGGATAATATATTGGAGGGCTTGAGGGGAGGAGCAACCACAGGCAGTTCTCAAGTACCCACGGATCATAAACTGTGTCCGAGGCGCCTGGCATATGTAACTCCTGAGAGAAACATCCGACACCCAGCCGAGGGTCACCCCAACCTGCGGGCAGGGTGCTCACAGCCACCAAGCCCCGCCAAACCAGGGCATCCTTGTAAGGAACCGCCGCAGCCCCCAGGAAAACCTGCCTCCTCCTCCCGAGAGCGGTAAATCTCGGAGGAGGCCTCAAGTAGGTCCCTTCTCTGTTGCTACCTATTCCCGAGTGGAGAGTGGTGCCGTCACCTGCCCCACGGCCCTCCTCGGGAGAGCCGGCAGAGAGGCCACGATTCCATGGGCGATGCTTGTGCAGGGAAGGGTTTGCGGAGAAATCAAGGGGATTACTCACGTGTAGTCATCTGCAAGGAGAACCCAGCGTCAAGTATGCTGGCAGCGATGGCGGTTGCATACAGTTTTCCGTTATATGTTCCTGGTCGAGTTGCTTCTTATTTTTAACTGTTCATGTTCTTTAGTTTCCAAGCTTGTTCTTTGCCTTGGGCCAACACTTTCATTATTTTTATTTTTGGGGTTTTTTTAACCTGGCAAAATGCTTGAACTATTTGTGAAAGGCCTTGGAGAACACAGTTATTGTTGAGTAACATTTTAATCTCTCTGCATCAGTGTATTCAGTCTCAATGTATTCAAGCTTTGGAGTACGTGTGAAAGGTTTGGTTTGAGGTTTGGGGTGTTTTTTCTGTCCTTATAAAAATCTGTTGGACTTAGTACAGAGATAAGCTTCGAAAGACTGCTGCTTTGGTGGTGTTTTTCTGTTTGTTCCCCCCACCCCTTGCCTCCCAAGGTTTGTTGCTAAAATCTGTAAGTATCTTTTTCCTGGCGTTGCCTTGATTTCAGCTCTGTTCTGTTCTTATCTTGGGGCTGCACTGAATGCGCTCACTTAGTCTCCTGTAAGGGGAGGCGGAGTGAAAGGTACCGATAAGGCACAGTGGCAACCACATTAAATTCTCCATGTTTTTTGGGTTCAAACGTGCTGGGCAGGAGCTGGGGCTCGAATAAAAAATTCCTAACAGGAGGATTCCCTTCTTTGTGCTGCAGGCCTGAGCAACACTTCCAATCGCCTCCCTCGGGAAGCAGATTAGCATCAATCCCTAAATCCCCTCCATTTCGTGGTGGGGTACGTGGGGAGGCTGTGCAATTCCACATCTGGCACCGAACTGTGGATGTCTGAGTCCAGGCGGGTGGGAGGGCACCCCTCCACAGGCTCAGCTGACCGTACCCCAATTCTCCTGCACCGAATTCCCAGCCTTGGATGGGGGCACTGCCGGGATGGGAGAGGGGCACTTTGGGGGGCTTGCCCGCATCTCCCTGCTCGGCGGGGCAGCGTGGGGGGGTGGAGT
>NW_010274178.1:0-29231 GCF_000690775.1 Eurypyga helias
CGCGCGTGTCCTGGCACGGGTGGCCCAGCCGCAGCGCACCCCCCGCGGGGCGCGGAGTTGTTGTTCGTGTGCGGCGTGTTCGTCCCTGAATAACAGAGCCGGGCTGCCCCTGCCCTCTCCCCGCGCTTAACCGGGGTGGGTCACCTCCTGGAAGCGGGTCTGGTCACCCCCGCGGGAGCATCAGCAAACGGTAACGGGCGGCTCGTGTTGGGGTCAGCCTTATGTAAGTTGACGCTTGCCACTGCTTCTGGCAAATGGTGACTGTGTTTGAACAAATGTTTTCTGTGCGCTCCTCCGAGGAGCGGTTGAACAGGTGTCTACGCTTGCAGAACGCTCTCAGATTCTTTTAGTGAGTATAGTGAGAGTAAGTGACTGTGACAGGAGGGGTACATGCAGTGATACCAGGCTGCAGGGAAGGTGTTGGGAACAGAAATTGTAGGGAGCGAGTTGTGTTAACGGAGATTTTGAAGCAACGGTAACTATAATTTCCTATCTGGGAGGTTAGTAGTAAAGGTGTCTCTAAAACGTAATACCATCCTTAGAAATTAGGTTGCTTTGAGTAATAGATGTAGCTTGGGTGTAAAGGACCGCGGTGTGACTGCTTAGAAGTTAAAAATACTCTACATAGCTGGATGTTTCACCAAACGTGGTGGGTTAAACAAATGTTACTTAGAGGTTTCTAAAATTGGGATCCATATTGCACTGAAAAAGCCAGTTGAGCATGCGTATGACCAGGTTGGCTCTCTGAGTACAGTGCGCTTGGTGAGCTTTTAAAAAAGGCTGGAAGAACTTTTATGTGAACATCAAATACCACTGTTATCTGTGTTTATCCAAAGAGCTGTTTTTCATACTGGTCTTTCTTGTGTTATGTTTTCATACTTGAGTCATGTCAGTGCAACTTGTTTGCATCTTTTGGATGAAATTACAGTTTGCCTGAGGCTAACGTGACTTATTCTTGTCCAGCAGCTTCACTCAGGGCTGAAAGTCCAGTGATACTTCGATTTATAAATGTCTTTACAGAATACTTGATGTTAAGCAAGCAACCAGTACTAGCTAGTCAATGAAACGCGTGTTTTCACAGAGGGGAAAAATACCCCATAGTTTTAGATTTGTGATGGTTATAATCATGTGCAGAGGCTCAAAAGCTCTTACTTGACCCAAAGTAATAAAAGCTCGAACCAGTGAACTCTAGTTCTGGAGATTGGTGTTTGAAAGCTTGAATTTTCATGCAGCCATTGCTGTGATTTGTGTTGGTTTTTTTTTTCCTCCCTTGAAGTTCATTAGGTTCATGGAGGCTTTGCCAGGGCCCAGCAGTTTGTCCGCATGCTGTTCAGCAGCATTGTGTTCTTAGCCTACCTTTAAATTTTCAGCCAGTATACATGTGATCCCTATTGTGTGTGACCTACGGATTAATGGACGGTAACATGATACTGAAGTCTCTTAGTCTGCTTGAAACTCTTGATTGTTAGTCGTGCTTTCCCATTTCGGTGTGTTTGTGGTTTTGTTTTTCCAACCATGTCTGTGGATCATCATATTGAAAGTGGGCTCTAAGGCTGTGAAATGAAATACGAAATTAAACCCAAGAAGGAAGTAGTTCTCTCCCAAGAAGCATTGCTTGGATCAATAGCTCTTGCTTGTGTTAAGACGAAGCTGGATATCCTCAAGTTTACAATTTTATTAGATTTGATCACTTATAATTAAGGCCACTGACCGGAAATGAGTAAATAGATTGCTGTGTGATGAGTCACTGCCGTATTAAAAAAACCCAAAGTCATAACTTGTGTTCATTGACATGTTTAATAATCTGTCAAAAGGCTGTAATCTAACTATGGGTATTTACTAACTTTTGGAGGCTTTGGTATTTTTCTGTCCCACAGAGGCTGCTCTGACTTTATATATTCGTGGAATGCAGTAGATAATGCTGGCAAACCTTGCCAAGTATTGCTTTATATGATAGCATCAGCTCGTAGATTAGACCTAAGCTTCATAATACTCTCCTCCCTCAGCTATAAAGGCATGTTCAGAAATTTGCTAGTCTTGACAGCTGTATTTCTGACCTCCTTTGAATCAGGGAGAGAACAGCTTGGATTAAAAAAGGCAAAAACCTCCTTGGTAAATATTTGCTATAAGCAAAATCTGAGGTTGGCCCTAGTTTGGAGGATGTCTGCCTATGTTTACAAGAGGTTTCTGGTGTGTTTTTCTCTGAAGTGAAAGCACTAATGAGTCACCTGCAGGAAATCCATGAATCATTTTGGCATCATAGATTTTTGTCAGTAATTGAGCTGTCTACGGTGTAGTGGAAAAACATGTGTTCAGCTGTACTTTAAATACCTGACATCAGGTCTTGACTGGGATTTCACTCTTGGTTTACACTGCTTATGGTCTGCTTGGCTGCTCCTGACTGGTAGTCCTACACAGATGACAAACATAATTTATTGGTATTGTTGGTGTATATTGTGTATTTGTATATGCATGTGTATATACACATATAGAAAAGAGGAAAAGTATTGAAGACACTGAATTTTTCTCACCATTTTCTTAGCAGCAGCAGCAGCAAATGGAATGGGGCTGTTTTATGGGGTGAAAACCTCTGTTACCATTGGGTTGGCCTTTAATACTCTAGGCAGTAATCCTAGACTAAATAAGATTGGGAATAGTTGTTAGTAAAACTATTACTAGTAGTAATGCTGGTTCCTACCACTCTGGAGGAAAAAGCCTGTGAGATATTTTGAGTGATATGGAGATTGGAATTATTCTAACACAACTCCTGGGAACTTTATGCTCAAAGACTTCATCACCTCTGCCTGTAAGAGTAAGGTGGTGTTAAGATGTGGCTTACAGCTGGAGGTAAGACAGCATTTGCTTATTTTAAACACTTCAGGAAACTAGTGTAGTACTGATTTTTATCTGTTGAAAATATTTGTGAATCAGCAACTGAAGCAATGCCTCTTAAATATTTTTCTTTTAACAAGGCCTGTTACCAAACAGTGTTTTCAGAGTATCAAGGGACAGATTTCAGGTTGGGTGACTTAGTCTGATAGTGTGAAATCTTCTCTGAATCACAAATCATAAGGCCATCTAATATTCCAGCCACGTGTGCTTGCCTTACTGCTCCAAGACATTACAGGAGTCATGTAGAAATTACTTGTCGGGATTCCTGAGCTGCTGTTCAGGATTGGAGGCTGGGGAAGAGTAGTTCCTTGGGTTGAAGCCTGATGCCTGTAGGTGACCAGGTGAAGGCCTTGGTCTAATGACGGGCGTAAGGAGCAATGCCACAACAGATGCATCAGTAGGTTTAAGGCTGCACTAAGCATGGTTCTGAGAGACGATGGCCTGAGTGTTAACTCGTGTTACTGCATTAAGTATTTCATACAAAACTTCCTGGATTTCAGTCGTATGTCTTGGAAACTGCCTATCTAGTCTGGAAAATGAATTCCAGAGGAGGTAGTTGTAGCTTTAGAAAAATTATCTCCATATTTCAAGTTCCTTCATAAGGAAACAAGCTGGTTTTTGACACTTCAGTAGCTGCAATGGGTACTGAGCCGTTTCTCGCCCTTGCCTCCTCATTCTGTTCCCTCTCTTCCATACCCTTTTTTAGCTGTCAGCATAACACACTTGTGGCATATGTGACAAACCAGATGTCAGAACTGCTCTGTGTTAGCTGCAGCCCAGCAAGGGCATATGCTTAAAAAATCTTGTGCAGTTAGTTCCCTGTTGCTGCTTGCTCGTTCTCGTGCAAGGGAACAGAGTTGATTAGGGGAGAGGGGTGGGCTGCCGTCTGTCCTTCATCTGGTGGAATATTGCATAGATCAGTCAATTGTGTAGCTTCTGACTGTCAGGTGAGATCTTCAGATGTATTTGCCAGAGATAAATTGAGTTCTACTTTAAATAAGATTGACTTTGTAGTTCCATCCATGCTCCTTTTTACAGAGCATAGTAAACCTAAATCCGAGACTTAAATAGGTTGATAGTATGCTACATCCTAACCTGGTGAGAATTAAATCTTGAGGTGAGATGTTTCTTGTTTAGTTTCCTGTTGAGCCTTGGTAGCAGAAGGCAAGTTGAATATAACAAGAGCATTCCCATTTCTGCCCCCCCCATTTTCCTTATATGAAAGGGTCTGGAAATGCCCAACTTGTCCCAACTCAGGTGTATAAGTGTCTTGGAATTCCTGCCCGCTCTGAAATGACTCTAGGTTTTCATTACATGAAAAACCTTTTGAGCTTGACGTGCTAGTGTGTGTTTTTTTTCTTTTTCTACCCCCCCCTGAATTAGAGTAAATCTGTAATTCAGGTGGATTTTTGTGGTTTGTATTTTGCTAGCAGGGGTTAGAATCATCTTTGATCTGTCATGGGTTACTATTAACTAAATAGTAGTTAATAGGAAATTGCAGACTAACTGCACCTCAAGTATTTAAAGCGGAGGGAACAGAAAGGTAGCAGCCTTTCAATTAAGAAGGGTCTGCGTCTGTATCAGAAGCTTGTGGTATTTCAGTCTGCGAATGCCGTTGCTATTAGGTTCTGTCATAGTTTTAACAGTGTGGGTGATATTTCAGCTGTATGTGTAAGGAAACGTTAAAACTTTAAGTGACTGAAGTTTTAAACTGTCTGAGCTGTAGTGGGAGGTGATCACGTATTTGCTATGCTACTTCTTTCAAAACAGCTACTGAAAATTGGAATGTAATTTTTTTTTTCCTTAAATGGTCTTTAATTGATACTCTTAACCATACAGAAAACGCTTTCTCCTCTTCCAAACTGCTGTGCTTCATGGCAGCTGCAGCAGGAGCCCTCAGATGTCAAGGTACTCTGCAATAACCTCCACTAAATACTTCCCTCAAACTGTGAGACTTCTTAGATGGTGGTTCAACATTTTATTTTAGAAGCAAATTCTTCAGTGTAATATCAAATAGGTCTCAAATGTACCTTAAATACTGAATGTGTTTTGGAAACTCATTCTGTTAGGGTTGTGTATTGAGACTCAGGGCCTGGAGTTTGGCAGACCGTACCACTTTTCCCTTCAAATGTCTCAAAGTGTTTAAAGGTTTCATGATTCATTTGCAGTGTTATAAAGAACATGGAATTTTTAATATACACAGAGGTTTTTGGAGGATAATAAACAAATTTAGTGACTCAAAATTTGCTTCTTAAGTGTTAAAGTTGCTATAAACTAGTGATTTTAAAAAAAGTAGTTCTGCTTATTGACTCTTCTGGGTTTGTTGCAAAAATGCACATGGTTATTCTAACTGAGAAATTTGAATACACAAATCCTTATTTCCTGAAAACCCATTGTCCTGGTACGGTCATCTCCCTTGATCTAGGATGACTTAACTCTTCTCTCTAGTTAAACAAACAACAACAAAACTCTTTCTCAGTTTATTTTCAGTTGTTATTTAGGCATACCACTTACTCTTGCAAGAATCACTTGCAAAAAGCTTAACCAGGAAATAACACTTGTGAGACAGAACATGAAAACAGAGCCCGCTGAGGAGGGGTGTGCCTATGGGTGTGTGCAGGTTTTTCTTCTTCCTCCATCTGCCTAAACCTTTTGTGAAGTGCTTTAATTCCTGTCTGTGGTGTTAAGGCTTCTAGCTGATGGTCCTCAGGTCTATCAGCTGATCATGTTCTAGTTTTTTACTTATTTGTTAAAATCACTGCATTCTGTATGTCTTCATAAGGAAAAAAAAAAGTAATTGGAATGGAGTATGAAGAAGAAATTGTTGAACAGATTTCTAGAGGAGAAATTTGGAAATAGTGCAAAAACCTCCTTTTATGAAAGCTCTGCTTTAGTAAATGGGAATATTGATACTCAATGATTAGTTGTATATTCTTGTTCAAAACATCTCTAATTCCTGACCCAATGAAGAGAGGACTTCTTTGAATGGAATTCCTCTTGAACACTTACGTTTTCCTTCTAAGGAACAAATCTTACTTGAATGGAAGCCCTGACACTGTTCATTGTGTCCTTGAAAAACTGAAAACAAGGCACTTGAACATACTTTGAACTCCAAAACTTCTGCTCTATTTTGAGTGATGTAGTAAGTCCCTCTGATAAAATGTTTGGGGGTAGTTGGCAAGATGATATTGAGATGCCGAAGTAAATGGCATGAAAGACGCCAGCATTGTGCAAAACAGAATTCTGAGCCAAATTGAAAAGTATATGACCTTGCCCAAGAGGCAGTTTCAAAATGGAAATGGCAAATGTGCTGGTCTGTCATTAATTGTTAACTTTCAGTTTGTTTTCTCCTTGTATGTTTTTCAATTTAGGCAAAACAGCAGCTTTCCCACATGTGGTTGATGCTTAGGTTTCTCCCTATACTGACATATCTGCCAATAATGTTTACCTGGTGTATTACTTGTTGTCATTTGTTTAAATAGCCAATTTGTCCCCCGTAGTTTAAAAAAAAAAAGGGGGGGGGAAGGGCAGGCAAAGATGTGGAATGTGTGTGGCATGAAATCCTTTACTTTCTGTTCCTGAAACACATGTGCCAAATTTTTTAGTATAACTCCCTTATTTAGCGTTTTAAATGGCTGTTCCCAATCCATAATTCTTTTTCTACTTGGAGTTTGATTAGTTGGGCAGTCAAGAGGAAAGTTAATTAAGGAGTGAGAGGAAAAGGTGGCAGTGAGGGGAAAACCTTACCTTGCTTAGACTTGGCTCACACAGCTTTACCAGTATTTCTCTCATTGCTCTTAAGAAGCGTTAACATAAGTCAGTTCAGTGATAAATAAACTATTTTCATATCCTTCTTCTCAATGTTTCTATTTAAATCTTTTGAGGATGGGGTAGCTTTCTTGCATTCTCTTGCTCAACAGTTACAGCTGTACTCAAAAACATTTTAAAACAGCCTATCTTCAGAATGAGTGAAGTGTGAATGAGTGGTGTTTAAGCTGTCAGTTTTTTAAGTAGGTTTGAATAAAATCTTTCTCCTGCCTTTCTGATATTTTCCCTCTTACAGAGTAAATAGGATTAAAAAAAATGCAGACAACTTACTGCTTCCCTAGCTTTAAGGATATACTCAAAGAACTTGAGCTTTGCTGAAATAACAGCTGAAACTGGGAGTGTGTGTTGGCCTGTAATACTTATTAATAGGGTGGCATTAGTTTTGGAAGGATCAAGGATTATTTCCTTACCTTTGTCAGTTCTGAGAAAGTAGGTGTTTACTAGCAGTATAGAGGAAGAATAAAAGGAAATTTAAAAAAACCCCAACCAACCTACTGAGCTTGAGTAGCTCAGCACCTATTTGCTTGTCAAGAGTCAGTGCTGGTCTCTCGTCTGAATGGTGTTTACGGGTTTGTGGAAGGAGTGAGGAGGGGATTCTAACGGTTGAAACGCGTGTGAACAGCTTGTTGCAGACATTCAGCCACCTACAGCAGTCTCTAAAGTGAGGTGCGTACACCTCGGGAGTACACAAGACAATCCTTTGGGATGTCAGGAAAAAATATCTTGTCCTATTGATGAATAAACATTACTTAGAAATTTCTAAGTGAATGAGGTGAAGATAAAAGAGTTTTGATCTTGTGTGTGTTTTTCAATGTGTGTAAAATTAGTACGGTAGAACATCTGTATAGTTTATAAATAAATTACATATATTTGGGGTGCATGCTAAAAGATTTTTTTTTTTACTGATGTGGTACATGATAAAATTTGGAGACTGCTGATCTATAGGGCCAAATTCTGTTTGGAGGGAAGATATTTTACCTGGTAACAGCAGTTTGTTACCAGTTCTAGTACAGGGTACAGGAGTTCCTTGTGTACTGACTTGCAATACTGGATAGTCTCCAGACAGCTGAACATTTTCCATGTGTTTTTAAGTTTCCCAAGCAATGCCTGATGACTCAGGGGATTTTATGACTGCAGCAGAATACAAAGAAGCGCTCTTTTATCAAAATGAGTAGTACAGATTCATTTTTGTTCGGCACTTTCTCTGGGACTCGCATCATGTTTTTGCAGCATTAATGTAAACTTGAATTGTACACTCCCATCCTCACTGCTTTGAATCTGTCACTCTACAACCTGAACTGGACTTGAGCTGGCCCTGTTTATCTAGTCGAAGACTGAGATACTGAAGGAAAGTGCCCACAGAAATGGAATCACTGTTGAATCTTCCTAGACACAAGTGGGTGGATGTGTACTTAGTAGTGTGCTGTGCTGCTACAGCGGAGACCGGCACTCTGCAGGAAAGTCAGGGGTAGTAGCAATGAGAAGACTACCTGGGATTTTCTCAGAATCCTCCTGGTGTAGCCTAGCTGTAGGCTTTCTGGGGTGGGGGTGCATGGGGCTGGATGAGGGGTAGTGGTGACTTTCTCTTCTGAAGTGAAGTATTTCAGCTCTAAGTGATTGCGGGCTCTCAAGATTCTAATGCTCACGGACAGTGCAAGCTGTGTGAGTGCAAAGGTAATTAAAACAGGTGATTAGCTGAAGGGATAACTTGTTTAAAATTTGGGAGAGAGTATGAAGTAAATACAGTTAATGCCTCACGACAATTAAGACCTTGTAATTGTAATACTAAATGTAATACTCCTCCATCTTTCTGCCATTATAGTAGCTTAAATATAAATTGGGAAAACTTAATCAGGCAAAGTTTTGTTTATGTAAGTAGTAATTTCTTTCCTAGAAGAGAAAGAAGTTCAAGTTTATACTCATAAGTCTTTGCAGTTAACTTGTAATCTCTTAATCCTGGCTAATATTTCAGAACCCAGTTCAGAGATGAACTGGAACTTGGAAGCAGACTTTCTTCTGAAAAGCCACAAGAGGTCATAAGGGTCAAATAATGCTGATAATAAAGTCTTGTGGTTGTCTTTGATCTAAAGCAGATACAATTTAAAGAAAAAAAAATCTCAAATCTATTTGGAAATAGTATAGAATTTTTTTTCACAGAAGTTAATATTTCAAAAGTTACATTAGCAGAGGTGGAAGTTTTACTTTGGCTATTTAGTGAGTCACTCAGCTTTTGTTTTTTTATATATAAATGTCTATTGCTTGTGTTGAGTGGTGAGAATTGCTACTCTGTCAGGCTATGGAAAGAATTTTTGAGAAATAGTATGCATTTATGTCTGTGTTCGTACATTTATATATAAACTGAGCTTGAAGTTTAGTGATGTTCAGTGTGTTTTTATACCAAGTACACTAGCAGGAAACACTTTGTAGTTGAGGTCTGTGCCTGTGAGCCAACAAAGCTTGAGGAAGATGAGAGGTGTATACTCCCTGTACTACAGCAAGATTGGAGAACAAATAGTTACAGCTGTTTGAGGGATTGAACCAAGCAGTGGCTCAGTAGTAAGGGCTGGGTGCAAGTGATTACAAAGGAAATCTTTTTTTTCTTCCTGCTTTCTCTCCAAAGGAAGCTGACAGCCCACCTCCTTAAACTCAGACTTCCCTGGAGTCATTGTGTTGACCAAGTGGCTTATCCCGAAGCAGCAGTTTGTTTTCTTAACAGAATTTGTGCCTGACCTAGAATCAACTCTGCTGGTGGTAGACTGAAGAAAGAGCTAGAAAGCAGTTTTGGCTTTTGATGCTCTTCCAAGTTGATTTTGTAACAACTTTTTCAGGGTTCTCTTTGTGTAAACCAAAGAATTAAAGAAACTTTATCTGGCATTGCTTAGCCCTGTATCACTGCTGGTAGGCTCTGAGGGGTGGTGGTGGAAGTAATCACATCAAAGCTGGCTTTGCTCTGAATTTGAGATGGAAGTTCTATTGTGCTGAGACTACAGTGCTGATACAATCACTGTGAATGGTAAATATCATCAGTGATTGTTAATCTTTGACAGGAATCAGCAAGAAGAGGCAATGCTTACTTCAGTAGCTTGAATTTAGTTAGCGGCGGAAGGGAAAGAATGAGCAATTTTGTACTTCAAGGTGGAAACTTGGTAAGCAGGTACATAACTTGAAGTATTAAGGACATATGTTAAGGTCTGTCAAACCCTGGCAATTCTTTCCAATTAAAACAGACTGAGGACACCCAAAGATTTTCCCGAGTCAGGGAAGATCTTCCGTGGGGCTCAGCTGGCTGTTCACAGTGACTTTCTGTGCACAGCTTCCTACCTTCAGCTTTGAAGGACAATGACTCTGGTGACAGTGCTCATTATCACCAGTGTTAATGTTGTTAACAATGTTGTGTTGTGGTTTCAGGTTGATGGGTCTTTATTCCTGGCTGCCTGAGTTTAGAGTTCACTAGACAGCTAGAATGACACGTATAGGAAGATGTTTTTGTGGGGAAATGAGTAATTGCATTGATAACATTTCATGTTATACCTCAAAGCATTCAGTCTGTTCTGGGTGTAGAGGAAAGTCTAGTTTTAACTTTGATAGAGCCTTGTGGTTGCTCATCCTTACTGGGAAAGCATTTTATTAGGGAAAATAAAAAGGCAAACCTGCCATGTGTTGTTTCAGAATTCAGCAGTCAGAAATGTGACCCCATGCCTCTTACGTGTGCTATCCAAAGACTTTTGACTGAGGGTTTTCAGTTTTGTTTTGTATGCTTACTTTCCCTCTTGGTTTTAAAAGATGTAAAGACCTTCTGTGACATGTACCACTGTCTGCCAATTTATGCTGCCTCTTAATTGCTGCTATATCTTACAGTTAAAGACTCATCTCCTCCGGGCTTGCAGTTAACTTTTTTAGATCTCAGTATATTTAAAATAGTTACATAAGCAACGATGAAGTAGTTATAACTTTCAAAGATACAAGATGGTGCCTGAAGATAGGTGCTGCCAGAATTGCCAGACTAAATGACTGCAGGCTAACAGTCTTGAATAATTTTACAGTATTAGACAAAAGTTGGAGACCAGCTTCTTCCAAAGCAGAGTGAATAGGACTGCACTCAACATGAAAGCCCATATTCTTTGGGAGTGGGTGGCAGAATGATAATTAAACCTTTTAATTTGGTTCATCTTAGTTTTCCAGAGTGCATTCTTCAAGAGCAAGAGGTTCACATTGGTGTTTACTGGAGTCGTATTTATTCAGCACAATGGAGTGTTGGCTCTGGTTGAGATACGGCTGTCACACAGGAAACTGAGCTGTAACTGGTAACAAAGGTCTAATCACAAAATCAGAACCAAATGTGTTTTATTTAGCTAAAACAACTTGCTTGCTTCTCTGCTGTCGCACACACTTCTGGGATTTTCTCTAGAAATAGTGTAAGGAAAAAAAAACCCCCAACCTCTAATGATACTGTCACCAAAATGTCAGTGTGATTCCACAATTGTTTTTTCGCAGCCTGAAGCATTTCTCCCCTGACTTCTTTACGTTTAGATTTTCTTGGACATGGAAAAAAACATGTTAATCTCCTCAGATGTTGTTGTTAAATGTGCTGTTTTTTTCCTATGCCCGGCCTTCCCCAGGGAAGATTTTCTTAAAACAGCCTTTGCTGTTGTTGGCTTGATAATCACACTTATCTCAAGAGCCAGTGTTGTAAAGCAAAATCTTGTTTTCTCTCTTCCCCCCCCCCCCTTGTAAACTAGTAGAAGAAAACCTCTTACTATCCAGAGCTTTCCTGCTAATGTCTCTTGTCTTAGCAGGAAATCAGTGGCTTAAAAAGACTTAGATGGTGTCCTAGATTACGAGGTTTGTATTGGCTATGGTAAACCTTCAATGGTTTAGTTCTTTAAATTTTTCCTGTGCTTAGCTTTTTTTGGCTGCTTGACATATCTAGCTGGTTTCTGCATTCATATTCCATTGTGAGAGCTAGAAGTCAGTTGCAAAGATAGCAAAAAGTAGATGAAGTCTGAGACATTATAAGATTGCCGGGCTGAAGACAAGACTCTAGGATTGTGTGGGTGAACTGGGGAAGAACGTGGAAGATTTGGGAGTCGGGAAAGCTGCCTGTGTTCCTCTGAGTTTGATAGGGCAGATTTTCCACTCAGCATACAGATGCTCTTGCGTGTTATTTGGACTGAAACTCTGAGCTCAGGCTGGCCTAGAACTTCCTTTATATGAGCACAGGCTTTGGCATACAGATACAAGATGAGTTTAGGTGCTTTGGCAAGGTTTGAGGGTAAATCAAACTGACAGTGTCATAGCCACTGTCACTTATTTCTTGGTGCTCATCTGTCTGTATTAGTCTCCTTAAGGACTTGATTTAATTAAGGCAGGACTCATCCTAGGTTCTGTACAGACCGAGTAGCTGTCTGTAGCACTCCTACAATGAAAGTGGAACCAGGAGTTTCTCTGCAGATACTAATATAATTGAACGGTACGGTATGGTTACGCATGTTAATTGTAGCTCTGCAAACATACCTTTAAATTCTCCTACCACACGCTCGTAGTTCTTGCTTGTCTGCATACAAGGACACGTGATATATCCCATTTGAATCTTCAGTTTAGATCTGTCCTGACTTCAACCATTTCTGTTGTATCCTATGTAAATGCTTGTATTTAATAATGGATTTAGCCAAGTCTGGTTTACTATTATGCTTGAAAGCTAGGAGTAAATGTGCTTCTTGGAACTGCAAAGTCTGGGTCACAAATGTTTCAAGGATGATACTTTTTATGTACTGATTGCCAAACACTTACCAGACTGATGATCAGTTGTCACCTGTGGATCTCCACCTCGGATCCAACAGGAAACTGCAGTCATGTAAATAAAGTGTGTGTAGGTGGATGATTTGTACTCTTCTGTATCTTAAGATACTGTGTGAGTTTGTTCTTCTAAATGTTCATCTATTTACACCGGGAGCCAAGATACTCGATTTGTCTGGATGCTAAAACTGGAGAAACTCTTCCACCTTGGAA
Organism: Eurypyga helias; assembly: GCF_000690775.1. Classification (NCBI taxonomy): domain Eukaryota; kingdom Metazoa; phylum Chordata; class Aves; order Eurypygiformes; family Eurypygidae; genus Eurypyga; species Eurypyga helias. The sequence goes on from NW_010274178.1 coordinate 12,730, forward strand.
CAAATGAGGTTTCGTAGATAATAACAAGATTCTTGTCCTTCTTGGTATAGAAAAGCCCTTTCCTTTGCCTTTGTGAATTTGTTCTCTCCTACACAGACATAATTCCTATTAAGGATTTGCTTTCACTTGAAGGATTTGACTTCCATGTTTATACTGTTTTACTGATGGCTTGAAGGCATGTTGAGAGGAGTACCCTTCACAGATTAGGAAGCTGATAGTACTGCCTTCTTACTTTCTCTTCTACTTCCTATGTAGTTCACTGGAATTTCATAACAGTAGGAGAAAAAGAAACCTGAAACTTAAGTTTGTGTACTTTGGTTTTCCATATAGTTGAGAATCTTTTAACAAAAGAGAAAGTTTATGTGTGTATGTATAAAGGAAGAGGATATGAAACTAATAGAAATTGGATAGGTATGGGAAAGAGCTGGGGCTGGAAGCTGACACCTGCTAGGGTTTTGAAGTTACGTTGTTGACTTGCTGACCTGTATTTAATTTCACTATAGCCATGTAAAACTTTGTTACAAATTCTAATGGATATTAAAAGAATTAAGTCTCCATTAAAATGAATTGCCATAGCCCCAAATAATTGTGTGGTGTGTGTTTTTAATATCTGGGGTAGGGCTTTAAATCAGAAACTTAGTAATTTGGCCATATCTACTTGGCACCAAGCAAAAATTGAACAGCATATACATCTTATTGCAGGAATCCTGGTGTGTTTTCTGTCCTCCAAAGTGAGGAAAGTGAAAAGAATGATCATTGCTGGATTAATTGTCCTGTTGAGTTTACTTAAAAACCCAAGAGCTTTGTTCTTTTTTTTTTTTGCAGCCACTGATCTTCTTTTGGCTTGGAATCCCATTTGCCTGGGCCTGGTAGAGGGAGTCATTGGTAAAGTTCAGCTTCATACAGGTATGTGATTGCTTTTTTGGGGTGTGTGTTTTTTTTTTTTTAACTACTAATGCCCTTTGTTTTAAAGTCAGTGATACTACAAATAATACTGTGTACTTCAAATGGAATTATGTAATGTTCTTTGCAATGGAGTTACTCCCCAGCTATGTGAATTCCCTCTACTTTCCAGTGTATGTGGTTTGGTTTGTCATTGGCTTGTAAAAATGGAGAACTGCATTCACAAAGAGTGCAAATTGGTGTTTTGAAGTTCTAACTGAGGCTCTGTGTGATGTGCATGAAATTCTTGCACCTTTTTTGAATAATCCTTTTGAGCAGTTTTTGTTGTTCTCCTGTGGTACTGTGCAAAAACTAGTGGTGGAAGCTGTCACAAAAATAAAAGGCTTTAATTCTCAATGCTGTATGAAAACCTGAAGAATAATTACTGCCTTGGTAGGCAACTACTTGAATGTAAAAGGAACACTTAAACTTATTTGTAGCGAAATGTAAGACATAGCTATAAAATGAAAGCAGGCATAGAATGCATTGTGATATACTGTTAGGCCTATCTCTGAATGTTTCTTTTTCCTGTAAAATAAGGTCAATGCTCTTTTAGCTTTAGTCAGCTGCAAATTCCTGTAGCCATAATAAATATTTACTTTGATATATACCAGATTTGTCTGGAAATACTCTTCTGCCAGTAGAGCTCTGGATATCTTATTTACTGACAGGTAGGAGAGGTAGCTGTAAACTCTGCTTTGCTAACTGTGTGCTGTTCTCTCTGTGAATGCTTAGACCCTGCAGTGAAAGTAGTGCCTGGCAATATGATCAATACAGGTAACGTTTCAAGTGTGTTCCAGGATAGCCGGATGGATTAAGTGTTGAAATGGATCAGATGTTTGGGGTCCCTTGCATCGAAACAGATTAGTCAAGATGGCAGTGGCATACTAGCAACGAAGGAGGAAGGATACGGGCACTGGTGCACCATTGCACAAGCGTTTGACAGGTCTGGTTCTAGAAACAGTTGGCTCCATACGTACTGTATGTCCTGAGTCTCATTTCTGAGAGTAATAGTTCAGAGCCCATCTCCATGAAGCTTATGATCATGTCCTCCTTCCATTGCATTATTTCGTTATCTTTGAATTTCACCTGATATTTCTGTCTGTGCTCATTCTACAGATCTATTTCCTTTTTCAGGTCTGGTGATACAAAGTGGTTCAGACTCTGACATCTCACCTTCTCTTCTCATCCAGGTTGTCTGTGCTGTTCATGATGTATGATGGCTAAACTCCAATAACAGCCTCTTTCTGCTGTGGGAAAATGTTCAATGATTGTTTTCAGCATGTTTTTTTGTGTGTGTTTTTTTTTTTTTTAACCAAGCACTTACGTACACAGAGACCTTCCCTCCTCTCTCTAGGGAGTCTAGTATAAAAGCCTTTGAAGGGGAAGAACTTATCAAATACTTTCTGGAAGGTCTAGTATGTTATGGCAACCAAATATCCTTGCATGTGTGCTTATTATGAGGCACTTCCTCTGCTTATGAAAGCACAGTTGAAGCTTTCCCCAGCATGTGACCCTTCAACAGGTGCCAGCTTGCTGTTGTCAAATAAATTAAGTTTATCTGGTGGGCTTTCCATGTGTTCTACAGAGCTGCCGAATCAATTGTGCTCATCCAGGCATCCCATTCCGTTGCTGCTAAGGCCAGTGGAAGTGTGTTGTTCTCTGCCTTGTTCAGATGACACCATCAGAATCTGTTCACAGACGATCCTTCTTGTTGTGGATATTCTGCTGTTTAGTGATGGCAGCAGTCCTGTAAACAGGCATTTATTTTCTACCTGTAAATGTCTGAAGAAAGACTCTCAAGCTATTTATCCATACTCCTCTGCGAGAACTACTGCTCCCCTGAATCTGCTGACGGTTGCTGTTGAGTGTCCTCTGTCGGGCTGCGGTCGAAACGAGAAGGCTGACTGAGGTCTCTTTACATAGGTCTCCTGAAACCTATTATTGTCAACCAACTCTCACTTGATCACATTTAAGTGTAATTTTATGTAATCCTCTAGCTGAATCATCTGGCATTCTGTAACAGTAACCTGTCTTCATTACTTATTCTTCTATCAATCTTTGTCACCTGGAAACTTTATCAGCAGAAGCTGTATAAATATTTAACAGTGCTGGACCAGTATCTCCAGACTTAGTAAGAGTGCTGTGCTGGAAGCTGGGCAAAATGCTTTCCTCTCAGAGCTGACCTGGAGTAGGAGGACTTGCTGCTCTGATTTCTTCTTTCCTGCCCCCAGACTATAAGAATCAAAAGACTTAATTTGAAGGTTTTCTGGCTGACTAGAGACCTGTATTGGCTTCTACTGCTCAGAACCTTGTTGGTAGCTATTGTTGGAAAGAAGTACTGGTGTGTGTTTAAAAATGTTTAGCACGTACTGACTAATACCGGAAACTTTAGAAAACTTAAGTATTGAAGTGGCTACCAGTGTGCTCTAAAGCTGTTGCTACGACTGTGTGCACTTTAATGTCTTGGACATAGATCCTTACATCTTCTTGAAAGATTTGCTTAATGCTGGAATAGACCTAAAATGACCTCAAAATGTCCCTGTAGTCAATGTTGGGCTGTCCTTAATTTAGCATTGAAACACCCTTGCCAAATTGCTGTAACTAGGGATGGGATTAAATGTACTTTTCATCTTGCTGGTTTTATTGCTGGCCTAGTACAGGAGAATTTGTTGTAAAGCCTATGTAGGAGGGATGCAGTCTTGCAGAAACCAGCTGGCCAGTATTAGATGGTTGGTTTTTTTAATTCTTTAAAGAATCTTTGCTGTGAGAAGGCCAGTTCTATGCCTGGACATGACTTTTCAGCTGCGGTGTGGGTGTGCAGTTTACTTCAAGTATCATTTGGTTCTTCCCCAGTACTGAATTTTCTTAAACATTAAGATGCATTAAATGGAAAGCGGCTAGATTTATACATCGGGGGAAAAAAAAATCTTCCCAGAGGGGTTGGGGAGGCACGGGGACAGGTTGCCCAGAGAAGCTGTGGATGGCCCATCCCTGGGAGTGTCCAAGGCCAGGCTGGATGAGGCTTTGAGCAACCTGGTCTAGTGGAAGGTGTCCCTGCCCGTGGCAGGGGGGTTGGAAGTGGGTAGGCTTTAACGTCCCTTCCAACCCAAACCATCCTGTGACTGTATGGGGAAAAAATACAACCCAAACAACAAAACTTTAGTAGAGTATCAGAATGCAAGGGTATGTTCTCTTACCTTTTTCTGGCCCATCCTAAGATGAGTTGTAAGAAAATGTGGACTAAAAATGGAAAACAACTTTAGGATGTGGACATAAATTACTGTAACAGAACATTGTGCATCTGTACTTACACGGTGTGCAATTAAAATTGTCTCTGCATGATCTTCCCGTATAGAGGCGAGCATCTCTCTTGCATGAAGTCTCTCCTTCATAGAATATTTGTTTTGTTTTGTGGTCTGGTTAGTGTGCGTACATAAATACAAGTGTAGCACTCGATTTCCTTTTGCCAAAATCCCAATACAGAACTAGGAAGTTGTGCTATTTTTTTGTTGGATTAAAGTATGTACTTTTATTCTACTAGCCTGAAATTGAGTCACTGTTGATCAGAGGCTGCTTAGCAAGTGATCAAACGCTGTAGTGCTAGAATATGCTCAGAGTTAGTATTGTATATGTAACTACAACCAAACCTGAGTTTCTTAACCAGTTCTGGCAATTTCCACTTAAATCCTTCATTGCCACCATGTTTTTCTGTTTCTTGGTCCAAGCAGACTCCTGTGCAGTTTCATGTCTGTACTCGTATCAATTTGGTGTGATCTTCCAGTGCTGGTTAATTAAGACCCAAATTAAATGCTGATGGCAAAGCTTCACAGACTCAGTAAACAGAAGGGAAGTTCCTCCTTCCCTGTCCTAAGGGAAGGAAAGCTCTTTTGTTAGCATGCCTCTGAATCCTGACAGAAACAATGAATGATTCAGCATCTGAAGTATCTTCAATGGGATGTAACTGCTGCCATTTCAAACTTCTAATCAAAAACTCAAAACATCCTTTTTCCATGCAACTAATTAAGTTATTAAGTAACAGAGGCCAAGAAAATGGCATAATGGAATTTCTTGGCTAAAATAAAAATACTTGGGAAAATCAGCATTTTTAGTAAACTTATGCACGCTTTAAGAAAAATTACTGCAAAAGTATTTGGTAGAACTAAATGCTGGATTGCTTGGGAAGTGTTAGAGAAAATAAACAGCAGAGGTGTGCTGACCGTGTTGAAGGAATAGAGGAGCTAAGCTGTTTTAGTGAGGAATGGGAGGTAACAGCTTACTTCGGGTGGTTGCCATCTGCTCTGCCGTGGTTCATAAAACACTAAAAATGAACATTAGATCTAAAGAGGTGATTTAAAACATACACTCTTTTAGAATGACCTATAGCAATAGTGTTCTCCTGTACACACCATACCTCCCATATCAAATAGACAGTAACTAATTGTTTGGCTTTTGGCTTTTTTTTAAGCTGTTCTATGAACTGTTTTTTAACTGCAGGAGCACATCCAGTCATTTAGATATTGCTGGCAGTTACAATATGCTGCTTCTGTGGCTGTTGTTGAAGCTTTTACTTTAGGGCATGCTTTATCTGCATAATTACTTCCTGACTGTTTTCTTTTGATCTGCTGGGGAATTCCTGTTTTCTTCCTGAGTTCTGTGGCTTTAGCCATAATACAGATAGAGGTTTGAACTGTGCTCTGAGACGACTTTGAGTGCATTTTTAAAAATGATAAAGGAATACTGAACTCGCTGGTCTGTATTAAGCTGTTAAGTTCTTGTTTACTGCTACAAGGGTTTGTTAATATGTGGTGAACTGAAGAGTAGTTTCTTACCTATTCATTGGTGTTCACTGTTGCGTAGTGTCTGTCCTGCTTTCCTCAGCTTTCCATATTTCCACCTTACCCCTGTGGTTGCTAGGTGGAATGCTGGAGGCCAAGGCAAGTGTTCTCTGAGCTGTGTTGCCTGTACCTGTACAGAAGAGCTGTTCCAGCACCTGCTGTTACGTCAGATAACTGTCTCGCTGGCGTTTGCTGTCATTCTCTTGTCCTTATCTGTTGTCCTTTGACTGGTTTTTAGATGATCCTTATGTCACAGTTTTGCGTAACCTGGTCCAACCTCAGAGCTGACCCTGCTTGAGCAGGTGACATCCTGAGATCCCTCCTGACCTGACTTGTCTCTGATCCTACGGAGATCATGGACTTGCTGTTGTGTTCAGGAAGTGCTGCAGGACTTGCTTTAGAAGATCACATACATTAAGTAGTGCATGTCTTCATTGCCCTTTCGCTACTCCCTTTTTTGGGGCAAACCTCTTGTTCTCATGGTGCATCTGTAATTATAAGGATCTGTAATTTTTAACAGCTCCCTAGTACCCAGCATAAGCACATCTCTCTCCTAAAGGCAGTAATACAGAATTGAACTAAGGAGTGGAGTGTCATAACACACAGTAGTCTCCTTTCAATGATCATTCCTTTTGTTTAGGCAGAAGAAACTGCTGCTTATAAATACCTTGTCAGATTTGGGTTATAAGTGTTTAGTTATTGGAAAGATGCTCACAACTCTGATAGAGTTCTAATTCTATGCTGAGCATATATTGGGAAAATGTGGGAAAGAGAACAATTCTGGGTGTCCTGTGAATTTAAATACGCTATCCTGAGTTTCTCTTAAGCACTTAGAGGATAAAATAGCATTTAGAATTTACCAAGCAAGCAAACAGACGTTGTATTTGCTATAAAGCCTCTAAATAGATGTTTCAGAGGCTGTATGTTGTATTCAAGGCATACTGCATGACACAATCCATTGTAACAAGCGTGGAAGCTATATTAAGTCTACCATGGCATGCTTTTCATGCCTGTCTATGGCCTCTTCAGTTAAACTCAGCTGGGAGGAGTAGTGGGTGTGTGTGTGTGTCTCGGACTTCCTGTGCTTTTTTCCAGCTCTCTTAACAGAACTTTCACTTGGACTCATAAACCCCCAGAATACTACTAGCCCACTGCTGATCTAACCAAACGATTAAAATCTAGGAAGCTAATGTCCAGGCAGTATTCATCAGTCAGTGAGAATGTTTGTTCTGTTTCTCTATCCCTTTAAAGTGTTGAAGCTGTAATTGTGAATCTTGTAGATTGAATGTGGTTATGGAATGCACCTGCTACCAATACCTTAATTAATCTTTGGCTCATTAATTTCTACACCACTTCAATGCATATACTTCAGCAGTGATCTTAGGAAGTTTTAAACATACATGAGATGTTTTGTGATGCAGTCCGTGTTCACCCACCAGATGTCTGAACTCATGAATCTTGTAATCAGGTGTTACCTGAGTCTGTCTTGTCCCCTCTGTGGTGTATAAAACAGCAAACAAAGGAAAATCTTGGCTTGCTGTCCCTTGAGCTCCAGGTACCCTTTCCAAATTGTACTGCTGTTAGTGACCTTGGGAATATGCATCATCCTAGAGATTGCCTAATGGCTTTAGATGAAGCAGTGGTAGCTTTACCTCCAAGGAGTAAGTCTGTGAAATAGTTAATCACCTTAATATATTACAGACTGAATAAGTAGTGTTTGGTTTTTTTTTTTTCCCCCAAGTGTTTTTTTTAATTGCAGTACATAATAACACAGCAACAGTGAATTATTGCTCGCTGGAGCCTTCTAGTGAAACGATTCCTGGCAGAGGTTTTGCGCTGGAGAGCAGCTTCTGGCAGACTAATCAAAGTAAAGGCCTGACAGACAAATCAAAGCATCTACTAATCTTTTTCCAGATTTACCGTGGTGGCTACTTTTAATTCGTCAGAAAGCGTTGATGGGCAAACTTCCAGGAGACCATGAGGTTTGCAAAATAACAAAGATTGCAGTGATTCCGCTGTCTGAGACAGAACCTCAGGATCTGGAATTAGAGGTACGGCTACCTTCAATGAATTCTGACTTTCCTCTTTCTGCTTCAGTAAAATTTAAATGTGAAATATAATTGCTAAACACATAAACCAGGAAAAAGAGAGATAAGAGGTATGCAGACTTAATGACCATTTTGTGCTTTTTAAATGCTGGGTTTTTTTTAAAGTATTTTTTTAAAATGGAAATCACAAGTTTTGATAGGGAGGGAAATTACAATAAAATTATATCCAGATTTCATAAAGACCCATGAAAATACCACAATAGAACAAAATTTTACTAGTGTAGTTTAGCAACAGCTAATTCAAGAACAGAACTGAATTCACTGGAATTGTCTAAAGGGACAGTGCTGTAGACTGGGACAGGGACCTTGTTTTTTTGCTTATAAAACCCCCAAACCTCTCCTGATTACCTCTTAATGACCAGGATGGTAAGGCTTTCAGTAAATCCTAGTTCTCTTAAGGTGTTGTACACTGTGGTTGGTAGACTGGTGGGAGAACAATTCTGTCTTCAGGCTTTGGGCTGCTGTTTTGAGTGTGTGTGTGGGTGATGTTGGAGGGACAGGATGCATGAGAAACCTTCCCTGAAGAGGGAACTCCAAAGCTTTGGTGGACCTCTAGGAGCAGGAAGAGCTGCTGAAACACTATTTTAGAGTCTGGGCATTAGAACCTCCCAGGGTCTGGGATACAAGAGTATGAATTGAAATCTAGATCTAATATCTTCCTGTTCATAGCTGTGTAGGCAAGAACACAGGGCATCTGCCAGGTGCTTTTGTAGGAACCTCTACAAGAACTCGGGTGTGCAGTGCCCTCTCCCAGGTACTTCACCTTGCTCACTCCTGAGGTTATCCCTGAATATCTCTATGATAAGGCTTCATGTCTGTGTTTTTTGGAGGAAAGAAGCTGTCATATCTCTGCACTGAATCAGGAATGTGTGTGTTACCTTGACGTCTTGCTTCCATCCTGTTTTGGAATCTTAATTGTGTAGCTTGGCTTCAAGGGAAACCCCTAATTTAAATGTTGCAGAAATTTTTCCAAAAGAGAATGGATAGAGGAAATCCAGTGAAAGTGAATAATAGTAATTTACACTCTAATTTGGGTGGGAAGTTGTGGTGAGTCTGGATACTCAAGTCATGTCAATTTGAGGCAAGCATTCTCATAGTCACCAGAGAAAATGCCTTTTATAAAAAAGGGAGAAATATGCTATAGATTGAAATACAGGGGGCGCATGCAGGTTTGAGTGTTGCCTCTAGGTTTGTGGATGTTGCCGTCTTGCTTTTGTAGACATTTAACTAAAAGTTTCTTGAACTTGCTGGAGTATTTAAGCATTGGCTTTAATTCAATATCATTATTTAGCTTTGTAAAAAGCACCACTTTGGGATAAACAAGCCAGAGAAGATTACACAGTCCCCAGATGACACAAAATTTCTGCTGAAGACTCTTACTCAAATTAAATCAAATGTGTCTGCTCCAAATAAAAAAAAGGTAAAGCTTTATGCTGTTTTCTTGTGTGGTGGTTTTTAATGTTTAGTTGCTAATTCCAAGGTTGTGGTGGTTGATCAAATGGGGTAGTAAGACCTAAAAAAGTGAGCTAGTGAAAAACTGTCCAATGTGCAACTACTGTCTTGAAGTTCAGTTTAATTTTTGATTATTTAACTGTTGCTCTTCTGATTTTTCATTTTGTAATTATTATGTTATTGTAATTACATTATTGTAATTAATTTGGGCAGAAGTACTAGAGAGCCTTCTTGGCAGGATTTGCTTCTAGTGGGATTCTGAACTTGCATAAATTGCTCTGCATAAGCATCTCTTGCCATGTAGAACTGGAGACAAAATCTAATGCAGAGCTGCTCAAAGAACACCATACAATCTCATCAAAACACTCTTTACACAATAATAGCTTGGATTTGAAAGTCCAAACAATATTAAAATTGGAATATGTAGATACCAAGTTTCACAGAAACTTGAGGCTGACTTCTGGAGCTTTCCTTACTGCTGAAAGTGATAGTGTGATATTTCTTAACATGCTGACCCTTCCATTTATCTCTGCTGAGAAAATGCTTGTCCTGCAAGGTTAGGAATGGCACTTAGCAAATATGGCTGGAATATTTTTCATTCTAAGAGAAAGACATAAGAAAGCCATTACTTTTCTTTCAGATTAAAGAAAGCAAAGAAAAAGAGAAGCTGGAGAAGAGATTACTGGAGGAGTTGTTCAAAATGTTCATGGATTCAGACTCCTTTTACTACAGCCTGACCTATGACCTAACAAATTCTGTGCAGCGGCAGAGTGCGTGTGAGAAAACGAACTTACCCCTCTGGCGAAGAGTAAGTGTGTGTGGTGGTTTGGCTTTGTTTCTTTTTTCCATCTGGGAGATGTGCTGTGCAATAATGTATGTGGTCCAAACGTGACTGGTCACATTCTCTGCTGCTTTAACCTACAGCAACCAAAGATCTTGCCCTGTGACCAGCTTCAGCGCAAGGAAACAAAAGCAAGGTCTCAGGCAGCATGTCCTGAACTGAGCTGTTATGTTCAAAAATAGTGAGCAATAGATTTGCACATAGAGCTGCAGAGAATAAACCTCCTGTCTTTACCAAAGATATTGCCAAATGTTAGTTAAAATGTTGCAAAACCTGCCTGTTTTGTTTTAAATAGGTTGATGACAGATTCTTCTGGAACAAGCACATGATTGAAGATCTCATCAGCATTGATGTGAGTCTTAGAAATTTCTAACAATAACATGTGTATTATGAGAACCATCCTTTAGTTTTAGTTGAAATGTGTACTTCAGGCCTCACAGAAGTTTACTTAAAAACCTGCTTGGTGGACAGGGGCCAGGATGAGGGCTGATTCTCCTTCTGAAGCAGAGCGTGTTGTAGCTTGTGATTGTCTATGTGTATTAAGAGAACCATCCTTTTTTAGTTGAAATGTGTACTTCAGGCCTCACAGAAGTTTACTTAAAAACCTGCTTGGTGGACAGGGGCCAGGATGAGGGCTGATTCTCCTTCTGAAGCAGAGCGTGTTGTAGCTTGTGATTGTTGCCAAGGAATGCACATCCACCAAATTAAAAACCTCATTACAATAAAGCAGTGCAGGGTAACTTGGTTTGATCAGTTTGTGCTGATTTCTGAAGGTAAATTTAAGATGTATTTATCTGTGAAATGGATTATCCCTGGACAGAGCTGATTATTTGATAAGGAGGAAGAGCCAGAAAAGAAAAGATACTGAACTCCAAAATTTTGAGATAAGGTTTTTGTCCTCCTAACTGGAGAATACTGTTTTTTCCTCCTTGAACAGAAGAGCTGATCAAAGTGACAGCAGTGTAGAACAAGTTATTCTGAACAGCTATTCAGAGTAGTAGATAAAGCATTTTCCTAGCTAATGGGCACACTAAAAGCACAGAACCACCACTCTTTTTCTTCAGTATATACTCCAACTTTATTTTAAAATAACCTCCAAGATAAAGGACAGAGTTGCTAACGACTGTGTGCCAGTTTAGCTTAAGTCTTAGGTTCTTTTGAAGATGACAGCAGACATCTTACTTAATGCCCTGCATCTCTCTCATTAATAATCTGATGTACTCTTGATGCTTATGGATTCTGAGCAAGGTAAACCTAGATGCTCTCTGAAAGGTTGAATGTAGTGGAGGAGTTTAAGTAGTTGTATTTTTCATGGATAACCTTGAATTGTGTGGAACTTGGATCTAAATTCTGTTAAGAAACTGAGCTTTTCGGGTGACAAAGCACTGATGTGCAGAGCCATGAAGCAGTTGGCTTGGGTACTAAGTTGGCCCATATAAAGCTTATACTAATATGTTTTGAAAACAGGCTAACAGCATTGTGCTTTAAATTATCTATTTGCCTGTGCCGATGCAGTATGCTGTATGTCCACAGAGAGGTTGTAAACTGCCTGAAAGCATAAACTAGATAATAATAAACTACCAGTATTTGCTGCTTTGTCTGAGCTGTGACAGTCTTTGATGTAAGAAGTTTCCACTTCTAGCTTTTAATGTGTTTTAAGCATCAGATTTAACACTGTATAAAAACTTCATTTGGGAAAGGGGAAAAGAAGCTTTTAAATAGTGTAGGGTTCTCTTCCATCCCTGGAGGGCTGGGAGTAGAGGAGGGCTTTTTGCCTTGCCTTGATTCAGCTCATTTCATCTCCACAGAAAAACCTTAAGTTGCTTTCTTGTTCTTCCTCCTGATCAAAAAACCCTACAACTAATGAAGAAAAAATGCTGGTACCCCTTAAGAAATAAGGCAATGACATGGCAAAAATTTCTTAAAACATGAAAAGCACATGAAGCAGCTGTTTATAAACATGAGAAATGGCAGAAATAATTGCAGGTAATATAGTACCAACAAGAATGTAAATGTCTTTTGTAACCTTCAGAATGCTGAAGTGGACTTCTGGATTATACCCATCATACAAGGATTTGTGCAAATTGAAGAGCTTGTAGTAAACTATAGTGAATCTTCTGATGATGATAAGAGCAGTCCTGAAACTCCTCCTCAGGAATCAACTTGTGTAGATGATGTTCATCCAACGTTTCTGGTGGCACTTATTTCACGCCGGAGTCGGCACAGAGCTGGTAGGCAAATGTAGTTCAAGACATTGGGGTTGTTCCTGGATACTGGAGAGGAGTGCAGAAGACAGAGCCTGGAGGGGTGCTGTGTTGGTCAGCAGATGATCAGCTCTGGTCAGAGTATGTGCTACAGCCTTTCCTGCTTTCAGGAGGGAAAGAAAAGGCTGTAGTGCACACAGCACTGAACATTTGTTACTTAGAGTATTTGCCAGAACAACGTAGAGTAAATATTTGAGAGTTTCAGGGCAGTATCTAGTTTGCAGTGGGCCTTATTTGCCCTAAATTGTTTTACCGATACAGAAACTGAATTGCAGAGGGCAAATTTGTTACTGATTCCCTATTACTATTAATGACACTCTGGTCACCTGATTGCTAGTCCAGAGTGTAAACTGTGTAGAACTTTGTCTTGACCCAAAAAGACTGTTTCAGTATATTTATCGTATGTTTTGATTGAGTAATTGTAGGATTAAGTGGTGTGTTTAATTCATTCTGTAATACGACTTTAGCTCAGGGTTCAAAGTGTTTTCATTTATGAAATGTTGTTAAAATGAACATGCAAACAAAAAAATGCACTCCAAAACCCAGATTTGAAAGCCAAAGATAATTCCATTAAATACACTGATTCTTGATTTGCCCGGCAGCTTGTTTGTGATTTAAGGGGGGGGGGAAAAGCCCCACTGCACTGAAGTATCAACGTACCCAAGACCTTAAGGAGAGATATCATGAGATAAGACAGTTGTGCTTAAGAGAGCAAGAGTCTAGTGTCTGCAAATGTTGAGATATCAAAACTAAGGGAACTAAGATTACTGTGCAGTGATTTAGTTTTGAATTTATTTAAATCAATAAAAGCAGCTAGTCTTTGTGGCAGGATATACTTAAAGGGTATTTGATGCTTTAGTCTAAAAAGTCCCATCTGATTAAATGCTGTAAAACTGTTTTGATGTTTTGTGACCCTATAAAGGCCCCTGTGATAGGTTTTTTACATCCCTTTCACTGCCCTCTTTCTAATCTCTTCCCTTCTCTCCCATAGTCCTTAGCTAGTGCTGTTGGGGTTCAGCTGTAAAGTTTGGTCCAGTGCTACTTCAAGACTTGGAACAGAGTTGTTCCGGTTCTGTGGAACTGGATTTCCATGCTGTAAATCACAGCCTTGAATTTTTCTCCGACCCTTTCTACTTATTTCTTCCCTGTCCCTTGCTACCACCTGCATCCTGTCTGAAAGAGTGATGTGCTGAGTAAAGGATGTGCACTCCTCCGTGTGCAAACACTCACCTGCTCTGTTCCATGATCAGATGGCTAGGCAAAAAACTGCATGGTTGGAAGAGCAGTGTCTGTTCCTAATGTGCAGAATTATGCAGGTGAAAACAAGGCGGGGACATCTGCTCTTTGGAATGTGCAGATCTTCTTGGGCTGCTTGTGGGATCCCCTGTTGCAAGAAGTGGAGCATCTGTCAGTAAAAGTGGCCTTCAGGTTGATGGCAAATACCAAGCACTACAGTAAAACTTCCTAAAAAAAGAGGAAGTAATGTATTCTTGGTTGGGCTAGATATGTCTGACTTCATGGTGCCTGTAGACTGCCTTGCCCTGCCAGCTTATTTTCTGCTGCTTGTAGTATGTCTGTAAATAAACTCTATCCATATATTCCGTATAACTTTTGAGGATTAAACTAGGATGGGAGTGATTTACCATTTTTGAGTTTTGACTAGAATGTTCTTCTTGTGTTACCACTGTTGACAACAGGGCTAGATATGTCTGACTTCATGGTGCCTGTAGACTGCCTTGCCCTGCCAGCTTATTTTCTGCTGCTTGTAGTATGTCTGTAAATAAACTCTATCCATATATTCCGTATAACTTTTGAGGATTAAACTAGGATGGGAGTGATTTACCATTTTTGAGTTTTGACTAGAATGTTCTTCTTGTGTTACCACTGTTGACAACAATAACTTCATATTTAGTCTTAAGCATTAATAATTTGTGTTATCGTCCTCGTTCCTCCTAGGAATGCGGTATAAGCGAAGAGGTGTTGATAAAAATGGGAACGTGGCTAATTATGTTGAGACAGAGCAACTGATTCATGTTCATAATCACACCCTTTCATTTATACAAACAAGAGGTTCTGTGCCTGTTTTCTGGAGCCAGGTTGGATATAGATATAACCCACGGCCACGACTGGACAAGAGTAAGTATTTGAGTGGAATAAAGATCGGAGTCTCCTTAGAAATAGGTTCACTGGAGCATTGCTTTACTACTGGTCTTTCAGTGGCGCTTTATAAAAGCCAGGAATAACAGTAATGACTCTTGTTAACTCCTACTCTAATTGCAACTGTGCAAAGCTCTGACTTGTGGTCCGGTGTAAAATCCAACAGGTCTTAAATTTCACCATTTAATGAAATACCTGTTTCGTCTAGTCCTACTTGCTGTAGTGTTTCCTGGGTTGGGAAGAGAGGCAATTTGGCTTTGAGAACCTGCTCAGACACTAATGTCTTACAAATATCTTTGTCCATGAGGTTAATGTATGCTCAGGTTCCTTTTGCGTTAAGAACTGCCATTACTGCATGGGGAAAACAGACATTTCACATAACACCAGTTTTGTAGGGTGCTTTAGTACTTAATTTCAGGGAAGACAATTATAGTGGGCTTTGTCTGGTCTAAACTGCTTCCTTTTCTACTCAAAGATTATTCAGAAGCCAAAATATGTAACAATATTGATGAGAAGGTGGCAAATCTGGATGTTTCTATGAACTAAGTATTCGGAGTCTGAACTTTCTTGGAAGGTAGAGGTGGATAAAATCTTCACAAGGTTTAGCTTTGTAAATGAGAAACTTTTGGCAGGAAGCTGGTATGTCAGTGATATTGTAAAATCAGACTCCCACAGGATTGGGTTGACTGGCATCCTAGATCGTAAAAACGTACTTCTGCAAGTCCAACCTGTGTGGTGGATTCACGTTCTCCTCTAGTAGGTCTGGTCTTCTGACAACGAAGGCTAGTTTTAGGGCTTAAAAAAAAAAATCTACTCTTTCAAATGGGACTTTGGTGTTGGAAAGTTTAAAGGGATGTTTTTTCCCTGTATCTTGATGAAGATCAGCCTTCGGGCTTGCTTAGGAACTTGTGCAAAGCACATAATTTGGAGTTGACAAGCACCTACTGTCACTGCAGCGTTAAGGAAGACACATCAACAAATTTGGGTTTCTTGTGTTTTCTATACCAAATAACCTGGAGATGACCGGAGAGGGATGATTTGTTGCCTCATCTTGGAAATCTATTTAAATTCATAAAATGAGGAAAATAAAACACTTAATTTGATATTAATTTGCATTTAATTCTATGGGTTTACAGGTACGAATTGAAACTTTGAGGAATCAGTGGTGTCTTGAATCAACTGGATAGCAATTACACTTTTTAATTAGAGTAGTTTTGTCCCCTAGAACTGGATGACTTTCAGTATTATCCTCTTCCATATGTCCCCTTTGCAAATTGCAAACCTTTCTCGTGCTTCAGTTTGCTTTTTCAAAAGATGCAAACCAAATATGAGCACTCTTGTGGAGTAGATGTTTATTTAGGTGTGTGATAAATATGTGGAAGGATTAAACAGACATATTACAGTTTTGCCCAGTCTGCTCTGCACAAAAAGTTAAGCAAAACTTAAGAATGGTGTTTCCTGTCTGCTACAGTAATAGGAGAGCTATGCTGAAATTGAGCAAATTGGTGAAAGAAATTAAAAGTAATCCTGCACACTGCTTTGCTTAAAATACTTACACACACAACGTAACAATCTTGCTTTTTTTAGAGTGTGGATTTGGGCATGATTTAGTACTACAGACAGGACTTGTTGATGAAAGGGCTGTTTCTATCTTGTAGGTGAAAATGAAACGGTGTCCTGCTTTCGTGCGCACTTTGAAGAACAGCTGAAAAACTACAAAAAGCAGGTGAGTGCTACGTGATAAAATACTCATCTTATGAAAACACAGGGGATGAATGTTCATGTCTTGTTGTTTTTCCTTGTTGATGTGGGTTGTGGTTTTTGAAAAGCTTGTTGACAATTGGAAGTGGGATGCAGGTACCCAGGTCCTGCACCTGGATCGGGACAATCCCAAGCACAA
>NW_010274179.1:0-437 GCF_000690775.1 Eurypyga helias
GTGATGATGGCACTCTGTGGGAGGGACCCACGCTGGAGCAGTTTGTGAGGGACTGCAGCCCATGGGAAAGGCTCACATTGGAGAAGTTGGTGGAGGACTGTCTCCCGTGGGAGGGACCCCACACTGGAGCAGGGGCAGAGTGTGATGAGTCCTCCCCCTGAGGAGGAAGGAGCAGCAGAGACAGTGTGTGATGGACTGACCACAAACCCCATTCCCTGTCCCCCTGCATCACTCTGGGGGGAAGAGGTAGAGATAAAAGTGGGAGCAAACCTGAGCCTGGGAAGAAGGGAGGGGTGGGGGGAAGGTGTTTTTAAAAGACTTGGGTTTATTTCTCATTATCCTACTCTGATGTTATTGGTAACAAATTAAACTAATTCCCTCAAGTTGAGTCTTTTTTGCCTGTGAGGGTCATTAGTGAATGATCTCTCCCTGCCCTT
>NW_010274180.1:0-814 GCF_000690775.1 Eurypyga helias
TCAGAATCTGCTGTGACAGGTCTCATGCTCAAGCCCTCGGGCTGTGATAACTGTCATAGTGCAGCCCTCTGGCTCTCACTGTCACTTCTCAGCACCTGGCGGTGCATTGGTCAGTGGGTGGTAAGCAACTGTATCCTAACTGTATCATATAGTAACATATTTTTTTTCTTTTCTATTATTTTAATTACTTAGCAGTAGTAGCATTCGTATATATTATTTTAGAGTCAATTAGTAAATAATTCTTATCTCAATTTTATGATCTTCCTTGTCTTTTTACTCTGATTCTTCCCTTCCACTGGGGGAGGGGATGGGAAATCTGTGACAGCGGCTTCATGGTATTTAAATAGCTGGAGTTAAATTGCGGCAGCTGCCCAGTTGGAAAGAGATGAGATCTTCTTCTCTCTCTCTTTAGCTACTTCCCACTGCACCTTCTTTTCTATTAATCTAGCATACCAGTGCACAGAAAAAGAATAGTCACCATATTTTTCTCTGAGCAAAGAAAGGTTTTATCACCTTTGTGTACTTCAGCAATCTTACTGCAGTAAGTTTCCATTTTCTCATCTCTGGCTGAAAAAATGCAAGCTCTTCAAAATCTTAATGCAAATTTTTATTTTGCAGAAACCAAAGAGTTGTGTGGGCAGTAGTTGCAAGAGGCAGAAATGTGCTTACTATATTCCTGTGATAGAAGGTAGAAACAAAGTCCAGCAAGTTGAAAGATCTCCTAATTGACTTAATACCTCTGAGCTAGGGTTTTTTCCCAATCCTAGATGAAGCATCATTTTAGAACCTGGAAAACAAACAAAAAACCAAACAA
>NW_010274181.1:0-406 GCF_000690775.1 Eurypyga helias
GCCGCCGGTTGCGCGGATCTGCCTCCTTGGGCCTGCGCCGGCAGCTCTGGCCTGCGCCGGACAAACGTAACCAGGAAACTGCCGCGTGGCACCCACCCGCCTCGGCCAGCTGGGCACCCCATTTCTCCTCCCAGGACAGACCAATCGCAAGCCCAGGTGACCAGCTCCACTTTTAACCACCTTTTATTGGAAATGTCTTTTGAAGGACATTCTTTTTACAAATTACAAAATTTACAAAAGAAATCAGGATCTTTTAACTAGAGAAAATCCAGTTTTGTGAAAAAATATATTCAAAAATTAAATATCAAAAGCAAGTTCATTATTGCAAAGAAAAAAAATCCCAAACAACTTCCATAAATTACCTGCAGAAACGCTCAAGACACAGCGGATCTGGCGGCAGGCCCGC
>NW_010274182.1:0-1951 GCF_000690775.1 Eurypyga helias
CCGGGCTGGGGCTCATTCTTCCCACGGGAGAAAGGCGGGAGAGCCCAGAGGTTCCCAGCTTTTTTTCTGCTGTTTAAAAACACACTTTTGGGTCACGTTTCCCGCTGCAGAGCGGGGTTTGGTGTCCTGAAGTATTTAGGGGAAATTTGCTTATTTATGGAAGGGGTGAGCTGGGGTGGTTTTCTCCCTTCATCTCCCTTCCCCACGGAGGTTTCGGAAGCAGGGGGAGAGCCCCTGGGGTGCGGCTGGCAGGTGGTTTGGGGGGGTCTCGTGGGGATGCTCGCACCCTGGCGTCTCCTCGGGTGCAGGGTGGGGGGCTCCCGAAATGACCCGGCCGCTGCCTCGGCGTCACCTGCCGCCTCTGGAAGTGGAAACTTAAAATTTCCTGTCCCATCCTCTTTGATTTCCAGCTCCTCTGGCGCGGCCGTGGGAGGGGGGTTACGTGAGGTGGGGGGCACCTCGCAAACCTGGCTCTTGGGGGCTTAGTCTGCCCCGGGAGGGATGAGCCATGGGCATCTTCCCCTTGGAGGGACGAGCTCTGGGCTACCAGGAGAGGGATGGAAAAAGGGGGAAAATAAAACTGTAAATGCACTTGGAAACCCAGCGTTTTCCCGGGAAGATGTAAAATTCTCCGCGTGCCGCTTCTGAGGAGCCCAATGTGCCGGAGAGGAGCGCGGGGGCAGCTCTGGAAACGCATCCAGGGGTCGTGACATCGGTTTTGCAGCCGGTTGCCGTCGGGCTTGTGACCCCGTTGAGCTGGCCCTGCTCGCCCCTTGGCCAGCAAAGCTCTGCCAGCCGACGGGAGGACGGTACGGGAAGGGCTCGCACCCATTTTATCATCCTGCAGAACCTTCCCCCTCCCCCTGCTCGCTGAGCTGCACCTTTTAAAGTCAAATATAACTTGTAGAACCAGGATGGGGCTGGGCACAGCTTGAAAAACTTCCTAATTCCTCCCCCCAGCAAGTGCTCGTTGTATCAAATATAACGAAGATGCCGCTTGAGGGTTGTTTTTTAAACTTTTCCTAATTTAAACCCCTTTTGGCAAGTCTCGGTGCTAAAACATGTTGCCGGTAATGGGGCTGCCCGTGACAAAACCGCGTTTGCAGATGGAACGGGAAGAATTAAGAGGCAGAAGCAGCGGAGGAGGAGAGCTGCTCCCTTCGGAGGTTGGCGACGCGATGCTGCGGCGGAAAGCGCAACCCGGCCGTCGGCCGCGTTTTATTTTATAAAGATGCTGCTGGAGGAAAGATTAGATCTGGGGACGGAGCCGGAGGGAAGTCATTAAGGGATTACGATGCCGTGTGCCGGCGGCACAGACGTGGGCACGGGGCTGGCTGTAACGGTACCTGGATATCCAGGCGAACGAGCCCGGCGTGCGCGAAGCGCTTGGCACAGGGAGTCGGGATGCTCTCGCCTGGCTTGCTTTCTTTTTTAAGGAGAAAACAGGGAAAAGCTCGTGTGTGCGATGCGCTGTGCGGTTATCTCAGGTAAAGCCAGCCGGTGTCGGGGTTCGCCGGCCCCCGGCGATGCTCGCCGCCCGGTTCTCGTGCCCCGGCAAGTTGGCACCGCGTCCTTTGCGGCGTGTTCCGGTGGAAACCCTCCTGTGCCGCTGTCGCCAGGCCCTGATTAGCAGCAAAGCTGCTTCTTTTTTAGCGTAATGGTCATAATGGGAGTGGAGAGTGGCTGTGGGAGGAAATTTCACCTGGTCCCGACTCTGCTGGGGGCTCCTGGGTGTTTGTGGGAAGTGAAAGGTGCCCGAATAAAACTCCTTTTTTGGAAGATTGCTTTCAAAATGATGGGATGGTGCAAAAAAGAAATAATACTTCTTTCTAGGGTACTGGAGGAGGGAATGATTCCCATGGAGGCCCCGGTTTGGAGGTGATTTGGAAGCTGTTTGCCCCTTTGGCAAGCCGCCTCCATGCGACCAGCTTCGGTGGGGAGCCGGGACCGG
>NW_010274182.1:2004-4709 GCF_000690775.1 Eurypyga helias
CCCCCACGTGATGGGTACGTGCTGGGTGTGTGTCGTGCGGGCTGTTTGGTAGCTCCTGAGGCTCGGGGAGATGCCGTCCCCGGGGGTGTTGTTGCTCAGGCACCGATGCTCCTGTTTAATTGAGCTGCAGCCGGGATGAGCCACTTGCCCGGAGCCGGCGGTGTTGAAACAACTTCAACGCACCTTTGCCAGGTCGCTGCCGGAGCTGGGTTTCGTTTATCCAGTGGGATAAACTGCGCCGAGGCTGATAAAGGCATAAACCACCAACGGTGCCGTCCGGAGCGGCGAGCGCTTCCCGCGTGCTCGGGCAGAGCGAGCTGAGCATCCCGCTGCAGAGTTCCCTCGCGGGCTGGGACCATCGAAATCCCGACCCCTCCGACTGGTCGTTCGCTTACTCCAAGTCTCGGTTTATTCCGCAAACTGGGGATTTTTGGTGAGTGTCATCTTTTTGCCTGCTTATCGTGAATCTGCGAGGCAGGGACTGTCCTTTATTTGTTCGCCTGTGGCGAGGTGTGGAGGGGGGACCACCTGGGAGAAGCTGTCGTGGGCTTGGTAGAAGGGGTCTTCAGCCTTAGAAAAGAGGGACAGCGGAGGAAGGCTGGAGATGAGTTGCTTAACGCAAAAGGCAAGGCTAGGGCTTGTGCTTGTGAGCAGAGGATGTGCCGGGATCCCATCAGCTCAGGAGCATCTCCGTCAGGAGGGGTTGGTTCCCTGCCTGCAAGTTGTCTGCTGCTGCCTGGTAGTGGGAATGTGTTTGCCAGGTGACTTTCTGCCAGTGCTGCTTGGCCCGGGGCCGGCTCGCGCTGGGCGCACGGCTCCGTTGGGTGCCACCCGTCACGTGCCGGGATCGTGGGATGGGGTTTCCAGGGCGGGGGGATACTGCTTTAGCCGCTTTGCTGGGAGGATGATCCTGGCTGCAGGACTGTCCCCAGACCCTGCTGGGATGTGGGGCTCTGGGGGAACCTCGGCTCCCGGCTTGCCCATGGCTTCACCCCCAGCTCCCGGGGGATGGAAACGCCTGGCTGGGGTGGCGAGGGACATCTCGCTGCCTTCAGGGTCAGGGGAAGGTGCCCCACTGCAGTATCGGCAAAAGGCCTCGGGGCTTTTTTGGGGCTCGGGCTGATCACAAGGGTGTTGGAGGAGCCACCCCGGCCCCTGGGCAGCGGGATGACTTATGGCAAGAAATACCTGGCAGAGCTGAAGTTCCCTGTGGAGTGTCGGGAGCTTCTGACTGAACTGGACCAGGGTTTGGGCAGGGGTGGTGGGCAGAGGCTTTGTATTGGGGTCTGGGCCTTCCCACATGGTCTTGTGTCCCCTTAGGGTGCCACTTGCCAGGCTGTGTCCTGGCGGCAGCACCGGGAGCCCTTTTGCAAGGGCTGCACTAGCTTTTGGGCTGCTCCGTCTAGAAAAGCGCACCCCAAAACTCGCCGTTCCTCAGCACGGGACTCTGGTACCTTGACCAAACCCAAAACACCTTTTAACAACCAGTGATATGTTTATCACCCCCCTTCTCCCAGGGGAGCTTCTTTCTCCCCTCTTCTCCATGTTCCCAGCAAGGGGCCCACTCTGGTACCTTGACCAAAACCAAAACACTTTTAACAACCAGTGATATATTTATCACCCACCTTCTCCCAGGGGAGCATTTTTCTCTCCCCTTCTCCATGTTCCCAGCAAGGGGCCAGCGCTGCTGAGCATCCCGTGGCCGAGCATCCCTGTCCCGGCGGGGAGGGACGGCAGGAGGCAGTGAGATGCTTGGTGCCACCGAGAGGGTTTCCCGGCGGGTGGCCATCACCCAGCGATCTGGGTCCTTCCTCCAGAGTCCAAAGTCCCCCGGCCCATCCCTTCTGGATGCAGCCAGACCTGACGGTGGGAGGGAAATTCCCCAGAGCACGGGGTAACTGGGATCTGGAATAAAATATGGCATCATTGAGCCTATTAAAAAATGGAAGAAGGAGAGAAAATAAAGGCAGGGTCTTGGGGGAAGTGTCCTGTAACTTTTGTGGCAGGAAATGTGGATGTTGAAAATGTGCTGTGCCAGGTGTGGCTGTGAAAACCCTTATTTTTTTGGGGTTGGGGGTGTGTGGTGTAGGCAAAGCCATGATTTTTGTAAAATGCCATCTCCAGCTTTGCCCTGCTCTGCGCTTGTTTCCAAAGTATTTACACTTTCCCCTTTTGCTCCCCAACCTGCTTTCCCCCAGTGAAGTCGCTTCCCGACCGGAGCAGATCCGTTTGTATTCCGCATTTCTGCAGCGGGGTCCTGGTGGGATCTGGTTTGTTTTATGGGCAGGGGAGGGTCTTCTCCCCTCCCCATCTCCTGCTCGGCTTCGGCTGTGATGGGAGTGGGGTTTGGGGAGCCAGGCTGCGACCGCTCCGCCTGGCACAGATGTTCGCCGTTAATAAATTAAAACCTCAAAATCGACATGATTTCTCATTTGGAAAACAAAAGGGGCGTTTGTCCCCCGCTGTGCGGGTAAATCTGGGGCTGGGGGGGGGAGGAGGAGGAGGAGGGTGCTGCTGCTGCGCGTCCCATCGCTCCCAATTTGTCTCAGTCGCTTGGCACCCGTGGTCCAGGGCGCTCATGCCTTGCTCATGCCACCCCCTGAGTGGGTCCTGTCCCTGCAACCCCCCCGGCACTGGGGGTGGGTTTGTGGGGTGCTGCTTGCAGGGGGGGTGCGGTCCTGGGTTTGGCAGCTGTTATTGCTGTG
>NW_010274182.1:4787-5357 GCF_000690775.1 Eurypyga helias
CAACCTGACCGGAGTCCAAGCTGTCCTGCTTTCTGCAGGAGACCCCAAAGGATGGGGATACAAACCCTAAAACTCGCTGTGCCAAGTGGGGAGGGTGCTGGCACTTTGCCTGGGTCCCCTCCTGGGGCCTGTGCGCATGGGGCATCGCTGTCGTGTACAGGGTGAGCGAGCGAGTGCCAACCCCCAAGTGCCCCTCGGGGGCTTGTCCAGCTGCGGAGGCATCTTGGGGGAAGTGTCCCAGGATTTGGGGTTTGTTGTGGGTGTTGGAGAGGGGAGATACCCAATCAATGTGCTCCCGAGAGAAATGGGAAAAGGAAAATATCCTAAAATCCATCCCAGCGAGCGGTGGAGTGCGAGAGTGCCAGAGAAACCCCAATTAAGGGGTTTCTGGCCGAGCTCTGGTCTCGTGGCACAACACGAGGTTCGTTTCATCCCGCATCAGGTGGAAGATTTGTGCCTAAATTGGGGTGCGAGGTTCCCCAGCCCCCTCACCTCGCCCTGGCAGCCACGTTCGGTGCTGTGGGATCAGCCCGACTCCTCTGAAAGGGATGGATTCCCGGGGCCAGGCTC
>NW_010274182.1:5410-5827 GCF_000690775.1 Eurypyga helias
GGACTCTCGGATGCAGCGGGCAGGTTGGGGTCCTTCCCTGCTCGGCACGGCTCTGTTCGGGTGACTCACGCTGCTTCTCTTAAACCCAGATTTTATTTATACCTGGTGTGGCAGAGTCTGCTTTTAGGGACCGTTTCAAATCCCTTGAAGTCTTTCCCTTGATGCTGGCGAGCTCGAGCCCTGAACAAACGTCCTTTTCCTTGGGAAGCGGAGCCGCGGCTCCGAATCTGGGTCAGACTTCGGGGCTGTCGGAGCAGCCCCGTCTGCGCGTCGCACGCAGCCTTGTTCCCACGCAGGCGTCGCGCCGGTGCCGACACCGGCATCGCCAGCCCTGCGGCCGGGCAAAAGCAGTGCTGGAGCGATTTCCCACTGGGACATAGAGCCGGTGGGTTTAAAATAACTCTCTGATGAAAAGGC
>NW_010274182.1:5837-6854 GCF_000690775.1 Eurypyga helias
GGCTTAAAATAACTGATGAAAAGGCCAATCCCTTCAGAAATGCAATGAGATAAAGTTTAATGGGCGAGGGGACTCGTTTGGGGATTGATACTGGCTTTGGGGAAGGTCAGTGCCATCCGGTCACTCGTGTCCCCGCTGCACCGGAGCAGCGGATGCTGCGGTGGGGAGCGTCGGTGCTGCCGAATTTCCAGGCATAGAGCGGGGCTGCTGCGGGAGGAGATGGTGGCCGTACCCATCCGTCTGGGAGAGGGACAGACCTCGGAGGGGACGCGCGTCTCCTTTCGCGGTAGGAAGACCACAGCGGAGATCTCTGGTCCTCGCTGTTAGGGATACAGATGCTCTGGGAATTGCCCTGGGGCTGGGAATGAGTGGGGAGTCGCTTGGTTTAGCTGGAGGTTAAAAATAATCGGTGTTTTAAGATTCCTGGCAGCGGGCAGGAGCTGTCTGCGCTGGGGGCGGCCGGTGGCACGGGGTCAAGGCAGCTGGCACGGGCAGGTGCCGGGGGGTCACCGGCCGGGCGGGGAGGTGGATCATGTCCCTGGGGAGTTGGTGACTGTCCCCTTCGTGCCTTGCCTGATGCAAGGGACACAACCCGCTGTGGTTGCCTTTCCTCACCACGATGTGATGGCTTTTGGCCTGGGAGATGTCACCTGGGGTGGTGTCCACCCACGGCACCGTGTCCTGCAGCCGGCGATCACGGAGCCTTCGCTCCCCGCCCAGGGGGATGTGCTTTGGGGATGGGGGGAGAGGGTTGTCTGTGACCCCGTCGCAGCGGGAGATGCGGAAAGAGGATGTGACCTGATTGCGGAGGAGCGGTGCTGGCGGGGAGCTGGAGCCGTGATGGGGCTCGTGCCCAAGCTTCCCACGCCTGCACCCAGCCTGTGGTGGGCACCTGCAAGAGCCCCCCTGTGCACCCCCAGCTACGCAGTGCCCCGAGCTGGGGGTTTCTGGGTTCCCCACCAAAGAACACAGCTTGTTGGGGCACCTCGCTGCGGCTCCCATCAGACGGCGGTGGGG
>NW_010274182.1:6887-9356 GCF_000690775.1 Eurypyga helias
GGGGCACGTCGTGAGCCCCTTTCTGCCCCAGCACCCATGGGTGCCTGCAGGGACTTGGCAACCGAGAGCTGCCGCCCCGGGTGAGGTGTGGGGTGTTCAGCTTGGAATTGGTGAATTGTAAACTAGTGTTTTAAAGAATGAGGATTATTTTTAAGAAAGGGGGGAGGGAAACCCACAATTTTTCAAGTGTGCTTTGTAACGAGGGTGTACCTAGTGCCACATGAAGGGTAATAACCGCCCAGGTTTGCACGGCGCTGGCTGTCCCACGCTGGCTCCTTGGCCACTCCAGCAGGGCCACTAATGGCCTGGAGCATCCGCAGCCGCCTGCGTGCTGCTCTTGGGTGTCTTTGCACCCCGAAGCTGGGCTTGTCTGAGGATTTCGCTGTTCTTGGGAGGAAGCGTCGCCCGCTGCTCGGAATGAGCAGGGATTCGGGAGGTGCGGCTCACTTCGGTTCACTTTATCCTGCTGTAGCTCCGTCCCAATCTGTAAAGCAGGGATGTGCTGTCTGGATTTGGAAGGACGCTGTATCCTGACGCGCAATGTGGTAAGGGCTGAGTTCCAGGGATGCACAGAGC
Source organism: Eurypyga helias (assembly GCF_000690775.1). Classification (NCBI taxonomy): domain Eukaryota; kingdom Metazoa; phylum Chordata; class Aves; order Eurypygiformes; family Eurypygidae; genus Eurypyga; species Eurypyga helias. The sequence continues at coordinate 7,464 of NW_010274182.1, forward strand.
TTAGGAGCCCGGATGGATTGGCATGACCTGGGAATGCTGTGGGTGACACCAAAGTGATGCTGTGGGACCAGATCGCCTTCCCCTGCTGCCAGCCTGGGGATGGTGACACCGCGGAGGTGCGCTGCCATCCCGGGAAGGAGGGGAGAAGCTCTGCCGGCATCCGCAGCTGCGGGTGCACTGGGGGTCCCAGCGAAGGGTGCTGGAGAGGATGCTGCTGTTCCTGGGAAGAGGACAGGGCGGCTGAAGGCAGCTTATCCGGAGCACCCGGGGAGTGGGGGACCCTGGTGATCTCTTGGCTTTGGCACGGGGTCTGCATGGGGAGACCCTTTCCCTGGCAGAGGGATGCTCTGTGCCTCTCTGCTAACCTTTGCCCTCTTCCCGATCCCCTCCGCAGCGCGGGCGGCGTGTCCTCACAGCCGCCCATCACCATTCCCGGTGCAAGACCCCGGGACAGCCCAGCCTCTTTGCTGAGCACGCCGCTTCCCAGCTTTTCGGAAAGCACTGGAGAAATTGCTCGTGTTATTCCAGTCGCTGCTCTAAGCAGAGATGTCGGGAGCCCTGTTTGTCTTCGGGGCTGCCGTTTGCTCCGTGCGGGTGCTGAGGCTGCCGGGGGGGTGCTGGGCTCCCGGGCAGACCGGGAGATGTTGAACCGGTGCGAGATGGAGACGAGCTGCGCAGCAATAAAATCAGGAAGGTGGTTTGAAAGTGCCGAGTCGGGCTCTGGCAGCGGCTGTGAGACGGAGCAGGCCTCGGGTCATGCGTGCCTCTGATTTGGATGCAAAAAGATGGACTTCAGACCAGGAGTTTGAAAATGCCCAAGGATAGTTCTCCCCCCCCACCGCCTTTTTTCTTCTCCCTCCTCGTGAGCAGCATAATTTCTGGATGGAAACCAGGCTTCTTCCTGCATAGAAATGGGATTTGCAGTGGAAAGCATCAATGTGCAGCAGGGAGCGCATTAAATAGAGTTTTCTGGATGAATTTTTACACAAACATGACGGAGTCTGGGAAAACTTGCAGCATCTCGAGTTCCTCCCTCCTGTTCGATAGGCACCGTGACTGTTTTTCCCTCCCCTCTGGATTATTTAAAGGCCAGAAGAGACTTTTAACAACCTCCAGTCTGACTTCACGCAAACTCAGCTGGAAAATCTCACTCGGGGCCGGGCGCGAGGGCGCAGGGACTTGTGTCCCGGTGCTGCATCCCTTGGGGAGGGGACGGAGGCGTCGCTCGCGCCAATGGCTCCGCTGTCGCTCCTTGTCCTGGTCCGGTTTATCCCTCACCTGTCCCAGGTCATTTTCTTCCTCCTCTGCTCTGTCCTCACCCTTTGCAGCCTCCCCTGAAGGGATGGGGTGGGGGGAGCTCCTGCAGCTTGGTTTTATTTTTATTTGAGTTTTCCCCATAAACACACCTTTTTTGGGAGCCTTCCTCCACCCTGGTGCCACCTTTACCATTCCCGGGGCTGTCGGGTGGGCGCTGTTCTCCCGGGAAAAGTCAGGACACTTCCCTATAGCCCTCCTCTTCCTCAGCTCGCGTGGAGCAATGCCTTTCCGCGGCTCTATCCGAGAGGAAGAGCCCTCCTCTCCCTCGGGTGCATCGGTGGGGGCTGCGGTGAGCGTGGGACCATGCCCAGGCTGTCCGCGTGCAAACGGGATGGAGGTGATTCTGCGTGTGCGAGGCGTGTCGCGTGGCGTGTCGCGTGTGCCCTGGGTGGGCGCGGGGCTCTGCCCTGGGTGGGATGCTGCAGGAAGGGTGGGTGCACCCGTGGGCGCGTGTTCCTGATGGGATGGAACGTCATTGTGTGTGCTGGGCACGTTGGCGGGGACTTGAACCTGAGTCGGGATTTGGGGGAGATGCCGGAGGAGCCTTTCCAAAACGCTGATGCGGTGCCGGCTGGA
>NW_010274183.1:0-291 GCF_000690775.1 Eurypyga helias
GATTGGAAAAGTCCACCCCAATTTATCCCAGCTGCGGATCCGCCCGGCTCCCAGCCAGTGTGGAAGCTCCGCATCCGGGGGCTGAGCTGTTTGTCACTCGGTTGGTGGCCAAAAGCAGCTGCTTTGAGGCACAAAAAGCCACCGTAGGGATCCAGAGGGGGATTTTAACCTCCCCGGGGCAGAGCAGCGGGGCAGAGCAGCGACCCGTGGAAAGGGTCTTCTCACACAACAGCCAAGAGAAAAACCAACCCAGCGCCACAGTGGTCACCGAGGGCTCGTGATTTAACATTC
>NW_010274183.1:480-2193 GCF_000690775.1 Eurypyga helias
CCCCCCCTCCTCACCCACCCACTCAGAAAAGGTTTGAAAGGCTGGGAGGGGTTTGGGGGCCCCGCCCCTCGCCGCGGCTCAGCGGGAACCATCCGCGTGGAGGAAGGTGTAGCTCGTCAAGTTATTTGCACTCGATCGAAAGGAAAAAAAAATAAAATGTATCTGAAAAACTTTGTAAGAAAAAAAAGGAAATGTTTGCATTTTTGTATTGTCTTTTTTTTTTTTTTTAATTATTAAATGGAATTTCTGGGTCAGAATCTGGCTCCGACGCTTCTTTTTTTAGTGGTTCCCAACGGCAGGACCCGAAGCCGTTGCCAGGGTTCGGTTCCCTCGGATGCCCAGACAAGCCCTGCTCGAGGACAACTGGGGGGTCACCCCAAAAGCTCAAACCCCACACCCTCCTGACGCAGGTATCCGCACACCTTCACGAGCCCGGGATGCGGACAGCGGCTGGCAACTCCTTCCCCTGGCCCCAAACTCTGCGCTGAGCTCCCTTCCGCTGGATCCCCTGGGCCCATCGAGGCTTGGAGCGCCGCAGCCGGGCCAGATCCTGCGGCCTGGCCCAGATCCCGCATCCCAGCCCGTGGGGGGTGGCGGGAACCTACAGATGCAGGAGCTCCCCCTGCCCCACGGGGGGCTGGGAGAGCCCCACGCACAGGGTGGGCGTCAGGAGACCGACGGCGCAAACAAGGACCCCTCCCCAGGCCCGGGGGGGAAATCCGGGGGGCTACAGCACAGCCGCCGAGCGGTCCACTGCCCGGTTTGGCTTGTGGATGCGAGCGGAGCCATCTCCAACCCCCATCCCTGCCGGGAACGCAGGATCACCAGGATCCCTTCCCTCCAAACCTCCCGCTGGACCGGAATTCACTGTCCCCACAGCCCAACCCAGACCTTCCTCCTGCCCCAAGGAAGCCGGGGGGCGGTCTGGGCAGCAAACCCTTCCCGAGAAACTCCGGAGGGACACAACCACCAGCCGTCCGGAGAAGTTTATTCGCACCGGGTTAGTAGAGGCGCTGGGGCTTCCCCATGGTGCTCTTGATGTAGAGGGCACGCACGTTCTGCCAGTTCTTCTTCAGCAGCGACACCAGGAAGTTGATGGCCAAGTGGATGTTGTAGACGAGCTCGTCCTCCGTCATCTTCACGTGACCGACGGCCACTGCCAGACAGAGCACCTGGGGGGACAAGGACACAGGTCACTCGCGCCGGCGCAGGTTTAGGGGGGGAAAAAATCAAAGATTAGGGTGAACGATGGACAAAGCAGCGCGGGATTGGGCTGAATTCAGCGAATTCTCTCGTGCTGCCAGCTGGACGCAAAAAATCCACGGCTTTTCCAGCGCTCCTTGTGTCTGGCACGCGGCTCCCGTTCGGCGACGGGACTTGGCTGCCTCCCGGAGACGGGGAAAACCGGGGCAGGAAGCGTACCGGGCTGCGCTGCAGCGGGAGCGGATCCCTGGCGGAACCGCGCTCCCCAGGAGCCCGCGTCAGGCAGCGCTGGCGTGCACCCTGCCGCCCCCGGCGTCACCGCTGAGCTCCGAGGAGGAGCCTGTCAGGCAGCGCTCCCCCCAGCCCGAGGACAAAAGGATTTACGAGCCAGGCGCAGCGTCAGGACGTTTAGGACCGCTCCCTGGCGTTTGCAAACTCTCACATTTCTGTCCCCTCCCAGTCGTTGCGCCCCCCCCAACCCTGGGCCCACATCGGCTGGAGCCCAAGGAT
>NW_010274183.1:2601-3598 GCF_000690775.1 Eurypyga helias
ACTCGAGGGACACCTACAGCCCAGCCCCAGTGACCACCCGCCACCAAGAACCCTCACAGCTTTGGAGCGGAAAAGCCCCCTTTTTACCTTCTTCATCTGAAATTTGATGGTGGATTTGACCTCGTCAACTTTGGCCACCAGGTTCTCGTTGTGCGTGAGGAGGGAAGGGAATTTGCCGGCTTTGTTCAGACCCGGACCCAGGATGCGAGGGATCTGCTTGATCAAGGACTCAGAAGCCAGGAAGGCGTCATACTTCTTAGCTGGGGGGAGAGAAGCAACGGAGCTGAGGACGGATTCCGAGCTCCTCCGAGCTTGGAACCAACTGCCCAGCCGAGGCCGCGCCGCTCTGGTTCCCTCATATGCGCATTCCCGCGTTCCCAGGGCCCTGACAAGCTGAACTGACCCAGCTTTTATTAATATTAACTAGGAATCGCTCCTGACGCACCAGCCGAGCCCCGAGCCCGCTCCGCATCCCGACTGCGGTCCCACGCTCCTACTGCCGAGCAGCTCGTCCCCCCGAGGCGTCTGTCCAGGCCCAGGCGCCCGACGCCGCAGGCTGCGCGCGCAACCAGGAGGCTCCCTCTGCGGCCTGGGCCTGGACGGGCAGATGACACACCTCAGGGAGCCTCAGCCAGCAGCCGTGCGATCCCATCATCTCCTAATTGGCTCCAAAGCTAATCACGGACTGAGAGGGGAGTTCTTGCCTGCCTACGGTGCGTATCGAGACGACTCTGACTTCACATGGAGGGAAGGATTTTACCCAAGTAAAAATAAGCCACTTTCATTCTATTTAAGTACTGCAGGACTACACTTTCGCCTCCAGCTTTCCTCAGCTCTTGCTGCTCTCCAGCTCCCCGACCACAGCAAGAAGAGCAGCTAAGGGTGAAACTTCCAAGGGACAGGAACCATTTCCCTGTATCCCTTCCTTCCAGAGGAGAGCAGTCAGCCTGACTCCCGGAGGGCTGACCTGTCCCTTTTACACCACTTTCTTGGCTCT
>NW_010274183.1:3622-4122 GCF_000690775.1 Eurypyga helias
GTATTCCGGGCTGACTCTGGTCAGCCTTCCATTCCCTGCAGTTAACTGCAGCGTGGAAATCTGACACAGGAAAACCGGCCTGCTTGCCCAGCTCTCCCAAGTCAGCCCGACCCACACTCACCCAGCTTCTTCACCAGCTTCTTGTTTTTGTTGAGCTTCTTCAGAGCCTCTATGTCCATGTGAGGGATGTCAACCGCTTTGGCCTCATCGCAGTGCTGCTGGTCTCCCAGGAGGCAGACAGAGAACTTGGGCCGTGGGGTTGATTTCAGCCTGGGGAGAGAAAATTCCAATTACTGCGACCCGCCAGCGCCACGCACGCTTCCAGGAAGCCCTCACGGAGGTACCTTACCGCAGCGCCTGGGAGTCTTCCTCCACGGATTCCAACCTGCCGTCTCCAGCAGGCCGGTGGGGAGAGCCCGGGGGCCTCCCGCACCTCCCCTCATGTTTTAAGACCCAGGGTGGGGGTCCGTCCAGCCTCGCCCGTGTAGCCGGGGTGGTCT
>NW_010274184.1:0-1949 GCF_000690775.1 Eurypyga helias
CCCGTCCCGAGCTACGCCAGGGCTCCGATTTACTTCCCTTTCTCTGCCAGCAGACGCTCCGTGCCAAGCCCCGGGGCCTCGCTGCCCTGTTATCCCCTCATCCTGCGGCTGTACAAGCTGCTCAGAGAAGTGCTGAGCAGTCCCTGGGCGTTGGTTGTGTCTGCGTGACGTTCCCGGGGACAGACCGGCCAGCAGCCTCGCCGGGAGGAGGTGAGAGCGGCTGATGGCTTCTCCCTGCGCAGGTAATGCCCCCCCGGGCGTGGACCCAGAGGCCTTCTCCTGGTTCCAGGCGGTCGATGCGGATCACAGCGGGTACATCTCCGTGAAGGAGCTGAAGCAGGCGCTGGTCAACTCCAACTGGTCGACGTTCAACGATGAGACCTGCCTCCTGATGATAAGTGAGTTTGGGCTCTCCTCGCCCTCCTGCTGCGTTTTATTCTGAGCTCTTGGAGACCAGCCCCTGTCGGGGTGAAGCCCAGCCCAGCCTGTGTTCCCCTGGTCCCTGGGCTGTAAGCGCTCTCCGGAGCGAGAACTGGGCAAACCGACCAGCTCTGAGTGATCTTTTGGTGGAGGACACGAGTCAGGGGCCCCAAAACGCTGCTTGGGAACGGGAACCCAGCCCTGCGCAAGGCCAGGCGAGCCCCAGCTCCCAGAGGGCCAGGGTGTAAAGGGAGGCAGAGCTGCAGCAGTGAGCTGGAGTCGCGCCGTTCCCCAGCTTGTCCCAGCACTGGGTTTTGGTGCCGTTTCCAACCAACCTCTTGGGGATGGAATGGTCCCAGTCCTGGTGAGGGAGGGCTTTTGGGGCCGGAGCGGGGTCCTTTCTCCGCTCCTCGCTACCCTGCTCATCACTCCTTCCTCCCCAGACACGTTCGATAAGACCCGGTCGGGACGCATAGACGTGTACGGCTTCTCGGCCTTGCTGCGCTTCATCCAGCAGTGGAAGAACCTCTTCCAGCAGTACGACAGGGACCAGTCGGGCTCCATCAGCTTCAACGAGCTCCAGCAAGGTGGGCAGAGGGCTGGGACGCCAACCTGGCCCTCACCATGCTCCGTAGGGACCGCGCCCTGGCTCTGCTGGGTGTTTGTTCCAGCCCAGCCTGGAATGACACCGTCCCTGCAGCCAGGCCGGGTGACTCCGCGCTCCCGGGGCGCATCCCGTGCGGCTGTTGCTGCGCTGGGACACGCTGGGCTGGCTCAACCGGCCGCGGCAGAGCTGGCGCTGAGCCTTCCCATGGGGCAGGAGACGAGGAGCAGCAGCAGGGCTGCAGTACAACTTCCTTCCTTAAGGAAACCCAAAATCCCAACCCCCCCTCTTCCCAAATGGCATGTGGCTGAAGCCTGTTTTCTGGGAGGAGCTCCTGGGCGTGTGTGTCTGATTGAGGGGAAAAATGTCTGGAATTCGTGCCTTGGTTTGTTCCCTCCCTCGGGAGAGCCCTGTCCTCACGCACACTGTGGGGTGGTGGGAGATGGGGTGCGTGCCAGCGCGTGGAAAGGAGGGCACGGTCGCTCTCCCTCCTGTTGGGAAGGTTTAATCCAAGTGTTTCTTCCTCCCAGCGTTCTCCCAGATGGGCTATAACCTGAGCCCGCAGTTCAGCCAGCTCCTGCTCTCCCGCTACGCCCAGCGCTCCGCCAACCCCAGCATCCAGCTCGACCGCTTCATCCAGATCTGCATGCAGCTGCAGAGCACGACCGACGCCTTCCGCGAGAAGGACACGGGGCTGGCGGGCAACGTGCGCCTCAGCTACGAGGACTTCCTCACCATGGTCGTCACGCGCATGATGTGACGGGCCGAGGGCTGCCAGCCGGACTCCGGGAGCAGCCGCCCACCTCGGCCCCGGGCTGGGATGTGGCCGAGCCTCCCGAAGAGCTGTTCCCCCTGGGCCGGCTTTCCAGCCTGCTCCATCCCAGGAGCGACGAGTCCCTTCCATTCCTTGTTCCCCGCGGGTGTC
>NW_010274185.1:0-442 GCF_000690775.1 Eurypyga helias
GAGCCATCTCTCTCTCCAGCTCTCCACCCATCACATCGGGGGACTGACATCCCAACTCCAAGGAAAACATGGGCATTTTGCCAGCTGTTTCTCTTCTCCCCAGGAGCAGAGGAAGGAAAACCATTGCCTGCTTCCTTCCCACACCCCCACCCCACCCGTGGCCAGCCCAGCACGTCCCCTCTCCCCCCTCACATCACCACCAGCACAAACAAACACCTTTAAGCCAGCTCATCTCCCCTAAACCATCGGAAATCCAACCTGGGAAAACCTCACTGGAAGAAGAGGTTTATCACCTGACACCAGGGGGGGAGTCCCTTACCGAAAAAGAGGGGGTGACGTGCCCTTGTGCCACGCTGACGCTCAAGTCTGCTATCAGCAGGACGGTCCCGACGCCGGATGCGACGACGCTGCAGACGTGGGCTCCCAGGCTGCTCCTCACCTG
>NW_010274185.1:557-1083 GCF_000690775.1 Eurypyga helias
AAGAGGGATCCCGAAGCCATGAACTGCCCCAAAAAGAGGGAAAAACGATGCTCAAGGGGAGGAAAACCCACCCCGGCACAGCCGCCGTGGGCAGAGCCGGCCTGCAAAAAAAACGCCTGCCCCCCCGTGGAGGGATGGGGACCCCCACGCTGCCCCCCGCCCCACTCGGCACAGGATGGGATAAGGCTTGGAGAGGTGTTTTTCCGTTAGGGAGATGTTTGCAGTGCACCCCTCCTCCTTCTCCCGGGGGTCCCATCCGGCGCCTGCCCCACGGCTCCCCGGCACGCACCAAGATGCCACCCCAGAAGGGCAACCCGGAGGCGATGGCGATGGACCAGGAGGTTAAGCCGGATTCCGGGATGCTGGCAGCCACCCCACCAAAAGCGAGGTGAGCCACGCCAAGGACAACCTGGAGGGCCTGCGGGGAGGGATGGGGGGTGCTCAGCTCTCAGGGTGGGGGGCTACCCGTGGGGATAAACCCACCGGCAGACCCCCGGTGGTGTTCCAGGCAGGAGAAGGGTCACGC
>NW_010274186.1:0-276 GCF_000690775.1 Eurypyga helias
CACCACAGCACCCGCTGGTTGGTGCTCTCGCTCGTCATGCGGAAACGCTCCTCCCGGTACTGCCGGCACAAAAAAACCACGTATAAGGGCAGGGTGGTGATAAAAAAAGAGGATCGGACCCACGGGACCCCCATTCCTCACCCGTTGGTAGTTCTGCTCCTTCTGGATCTGCTCGACCTGGTCGAGGAGCTGGCGGGCGCGGAGCTGCAGCTCCGTCAGCTTGTCCTTGGCGGCGATTTCGGGGTAGTTGTTGGTGTGTTCGCCCACCTGGATGTC
>NW_010274187.1:0-2374 GCF_000690775.1 Eurypyga helias
ATGAGCGATGGGGTGCTCCGTCCCGGGAGGTCGGGGTCTCGTCGGAAGGGGTGTCGTGGTGGCGACCCCCGGGCGGGAGAGGGCGTGGGGGAGGAGGTTGCTTTGGGGGCAGAGGCTGGGAAAAGGGGGGGGGGGGGCGGGCGGGCGCGCGGGGTGGAAAAAAAAGGTCAGGCCCGCTGAGGGACGAGGATACCGTTGTGGTGTTTTGGGCTCGGAGGTCCCAGGAAAACAGGCTCGGTCTAAGGCTGCAGAGCCAGCTCTGGGCTAGAGAAGGCTTCAAGCATAAACACTTGTGAGCAATTCTGTACGAGTTTATTTTCATCTCTTCCCACACCTGAGTTCTGGCTTGGAAAAGGGTTTTTTCCTGTCTGGGTTTTTCCTCATCCCACTGGAAGCCAGGAAGGTAGCCCAAGTCCACAGCTGCTGTTCAGGACTTTCTCCTTGGAGCTCACACGAGACTGTTGAGTTGGAAGAAACTTCAAGGTGTCCCTTAGCCTAAGCTGCTTCACAAGGTGTCCTGTGTACCCAGACCTTTGGCCCTGGAGCAGTCCAAGGTAGTTTGGCTCAGAGGTCGGTTCCACGCCGAGGCTGGGTCGGATGCCTGGTAATGCAGCGTGGTAGGTCTGTCTGGTCTGGTGCTAAGGCTGGTGATGCTTTGGGGCGCCCTTGAGCTTAGCTCTTTGTTGGCTGTGAACTGGTGAAACTATTTAAGAGCCATTGGCATTTTCTTCATAGGAACTCATAGGTCTACCAGTCTGGCTGTACCAGTCCGGTAGCTTTTAACTTCATGGTTTTATTTGTGGTGCGTCGGGTCAACCACTTGGACAACAGAGACTTGCATGCACTGCTTGTAAGAGGTTTGTCTAACTTACTCATGAAAACCTTCACTAAAGCTGATTGTGCCAAATCCTGTTGCCATATTTCATGACCTGAAAACCAAAATTAAGCTGCTTTTTTTAAATTGTCCTCTTCCCTGTGGAGATTCAAAAAAAAAAGAAGATTGCTATAAAGAGAAAGGAGTTACTTTATATATTAAGTATCTATTAATAGCTATCTTTTCTACGTGAACAATTCACATTTTCCCTGTTCCTCTGTCAGTCTGTCTTTTATCTTTTTTTTTTTTCCTCCTCCATACTTCTTTCAGTTTCTCAACATGATTTAAGTATGGAGTCCAAAATAGCAGTTGTCATGTGTCCATAACACCAGCATCATCACCTCAAAATGAAGTCTTACGAGTATCTCCAGTCTGCTCCTCTCTGAATGTGATTTTTTTCTTTTTTTTTCCTTTTTTCCAATAGCATCAGAATTCAGAATTTTGTTTTTCATCCTAGATCCCTATTCTAGATGGTAACCACCCAAATGTATCCATACATTTGGTACCTCTTTATTAAGCACTGGTTTTCCCTTTGCAGAATTTCAGTAATTTTGATCAGGGCCGCTGACTTTGTCAAACATATTTTATTTTTTATTTCATTTAAGCTATTTTATTTCATTTAAGCTTTGTTACCCAGGTTGTTCATGGAAATATTGAATAGGTTTTGCCTGGACAGGATGGAGCATTGGAAAGTGGCATGTGAAATTTCTCCTGGTTTAAAAACCCTTTACACATGGAAGAAAGCCATTCCCTCATTATTTTATGTACAAGGAGGGGAGTTTTGTTAATAAATTTTTTTAAAAATTAATTTTTCATTAATTAACAATTCCTATCCAGATTGAGTTTTCTCAGAAAAACACATTTTTGCCTTGTTTCCTAGGAAAGATAGGCTTCTGTTTTCACATATTCGTGTATATAGGGGTCTGCCTCTATGTTCCCTGTCCTACTAATGTTCATGACAACTGGCATCTGGATGGAGCAGAGTACCTTGGGTGAAAGAAAAGCTGCAGTTGGGGTCAGTGCTTAAATCCAATCAAGAGTTCACACTAAACCAAGTTTTCACACGTGCTCCCTCTACAGGTAGGAACTTCAGCTGGTGGTCACGCTGTTCACATCTGCGTCACCTCAATGACCAGAAACAAGGCTGCAGGAAAACGGGTCCTAAGCAGCTAAGACTTTATCCCGTATAAGTGAAGGTTGCTGTTAATAGAGATGGGGTAGTTCTGCCCCCACTAACGTGCTCTTGGACCCGCCCTTCTTCTGGCACTGTCCGAATCATGTGCTCAATCAGGGAACAGGAGTCTCTAAGCTTTAATTTCTCCATGTTATGTCTTCAGCCAAATCCACTGCCTCACAAACTATGCTTTTGTGTGCACTGACGTGCTTTTGTAGGATTTTGACAGCTTTGCCAGGTGGATGGCACCTCTGCCCAGCAGTCCTCACTTCTCAAAGAGGGTCATAGAATCATGAAGGGCTTGGGCGCCAAAAAGGACTGTCGTG
>NW_010274188.1:0-4634 GCF_000690775.1 Eurypyga helias
TCTCCGCCCGGGCCCCAGGGTGCCGCAGCCCCGCGCTCGGGCCTGGGGCCCTGGGACACCGCCTGTGCGACAGATCCTCCCGCCTTAGCCGCGGGAATCGTTCCCTGAAGGCCCGTGGGGAAACCCGCGCTCGGCTCTGGGCTGCGGCTGCCATAGCGCGAGGCATTAAACAGGATTTTTTTTCCTCAGATGAAGTTATCCGCAAGCGACTCCTGATCGATGGCGACGGTGCTGGTGACGACAGGCGGATCAATTTGTTGGTGAAGAGTTTCATTAAGTGGTGTAATTCCGGATCTCAAGAGGAAGGGTATTTGTTTTCTCTTGGTTTGGATTCTTTTTTTAAGGCCCTGTAACTGATTAGCTCCTATTTCAATGGGAAACGGGGCTTGATCCATTTCAGAAAGATCCGTATTAAAATGCATACATGTGCTTTTCAGTGTGTCTCCGTGGTGTTCCCAGCACAAATGCCGAGCACTGTGGTAGGAGATGAGGACTAGAGACTGGTCAGAAATGACTGAAGGCTACAGGCTGTATCCTGAAATCTGCCTGTGCCGCTGGAATGCCCTCAGGATTGTCGTGCCGCTGCGTGATCCAGCTGGGAGTCCCGCTATTACAACAGGGATCATGACTCAAATATTTTAGTTGGCAGTTTAGCATTTGTTCTGGTAGGGAAGGGTAGTACTGCTAGTATTTCTGCTACTGCGGTTCTTTTTTTTATTAAAAAAAGAAAAAACAAACAGACTAAAGTAGTGTGGGATGGGCGACAACATGGTGTTCTGCTGTGGGGTCCGTACTAGTACTGGATAAAATTCCCGGAGGACACGATACAACGATTGTGTGCACAGAGAAGCGCTGCGGTATTATAATACTGATCTCAGTGGTCCCAGAGCCAGCCTTAGCCGGGATCCCTAAGCCCTGGATCAATCTCCCTATTGCTTTAATACTCACTTTACACCTCTAAGGACATGATGGTAGAATTAATTGGTGCAATGTTTCTAACTGCACTTTTAAAAATTGACACATTGAATCTGTGAAATACTTTATCCACCGGTTCCTTAATGTTACATGAGACTGTTTTGTAAAGGTCCGGGGTATTTCTGTGCTGCTTAGGAGTAAATATCTTCTCTGTTTTCAGTTACAGCCAATACCAACGAATGCTGAGTACTTTATCACAGTGTGAATTTTCAATGGGAAAAACCCTTCTGGTGTATGATATGAACCTGAGAGAAATGGAAAATTATGAAAAAATCTATAAGGATATAGGTAAAGATGAGAAATTATTTATGTTTTCTGTTTGGCAATTTCCCTCTATGAACAAGCTTGAGTACCTGTTCTGCTGAACGTAATATATAGATATGGTGAGTGGTTTGGTTTTGTTGTTTTGGGTTTTTTTTAATAGATAGCACTCATACATATGCTGTAAGCATCTTAGCAGTGTGTAAAAGACATATAAATCAATTTTTTTAACCTACTGAAGTGTAGTTTTGAAGCTGATGGAGCTAGCAGGCCACTGTGTCACAAGTGGCTCGGTTTATAATTTAGCAGAATGGCTTGTTTACTCATGTGGTGTTTTGTTTTCAATGTAACTGGGGTTTTTATTCTTTTTTTTTTAAGAAAACAGTATAACTGCAGCACATGAGAAGATTTCTGAATGCAAAAAACAAATCCTGCAGGCAAAAAGGATTAGAAAAAATCGCCAGGGTAAGGAGCAATGTCGGTGTTTACACTGGTCGGTTTCGTTACTTTGTTATCTTTTAAAATACATCGTATTGGAAAAGAGATTACAATTTTTTTGAAGTGCAAGGGAATATGCTGGTATCATGAATACAGTATTTAGTCTGTTGGGTTCCATACAAACTACTGAAAGTTCTTGGTGGATGAGGCAGGTAAGATTGAACCAGTACATCTCCGTGACATGCAACACCAGGAAAACCTAAAACGGTTTTTTAGAAAGATGTTTTCAGGCCAAAGAAAAAACCCCAAAACATCCTGTCGCAATTCAGGTGCCCTGAGAAGAACCAAAACACATTCTGAACAGCGAAACAAGAGTGGAATAGACTTACCCCCAGCACTGAAGATCATGCCAGTATATTTCTTCAGCTCTTAAAGGCAAGAAATGTCGTGGCATACAGAGAGACAGTGGTGCCAGTTACACACCCAGCATCTCTGTGTGTGTCCTTACTGGATACCTCTTATGAGAGGTGTGTTTTTTCCCTGCTCTTAAAAGTATGTGCTGATCATTTCAATTGAAACATAAAGCATTTCATCTTATCAAAAGATTAGCAACTGAAGAGAAGCATTTTTTTTTCTTCTTGATAAATGTAATGCAAAAAGAAAATGTTTAAAAGTATAACAGATGAAAGGTTTTAAATACAACTGTGTGATCAATTTTGTGGGTAATTTTAGACTCAACTGGAAATTAAAAGAACCTTAACCAGTAGGAATGTAGGATTCTTATGTCTTCACAAACATAGGTCTGAAGTGTTTGCTTTTTGATATGTTCTGTCCAGCCTGCAGCACAAATTTTTCCGTGTAAATGAGGTACTTGGCATATTTACAGTCTTAGTGTCAGGAAGTGGCTGTGTTAGTTACCTATAGAACCATAATATTGTTCTTTATGCAGAATACAGTTTTAAAAAAAATTAAAAAATCTGTGCTTTCAGAATTATTTAGACTATTTAAATTTCTTCCAGAATATGATGCATTGGCCAAAGTCATACAACACCATCCAGACAGACATGAAACCTTGAAGTAAGTATGCGACCACATTAAATTACAAGAAAATGGTAGGCTAGAAGTCACCAGATTTGACATTTCCTTGGTTTCAGTTTGGTCTTTCCTCTCACTTTTATATAATTTCTTTTTTTGACAAAATTAAAACTCGGGTTTCATTCTAAAATTGTGCCCTTATCAGCTTCCTTTAATTAATCTCCATCTGCATGGGTTCAGAAGCATTACAGGTTGTTTTGTATTTGAAATTTTTCCATTGTCAAGGTGAATAAGCTGGAGGTAAATGAACATCTAATGTCAGTTTGCCAAGAGGAGTTGCTCAAAAAAGAGAGTGAGGAAGCACTGTAAAGTGCACCAGTGAGGGATTCAGTAGTCACACAGAATATGTAACGCACCAACAAATAAGGTGGAATGAGAGAAAGCCCTTAGGGTATGTTTTTTAATATGTTTTCCTTGTAGTAGTAGTTCCTGCGTGCACAGTTATGTCACTACGTTGCGTAGTGGGCTGTGACCTGCCCTGGCACGCAGGTTAGAACTACCTCTTGACCCACTCATCTTGCATGGAATTTCTAGTGTTGCTTGTGTCGTTGTTGGATTTGGTTGACTATCTGTGGGTTTGGGTCATTTTGGACAGTTGTGGGGACATAATCTTTTTAACTTTACCAAGCCACAGAAACATTCCAGGATGTTGCACCTGTGAGTTGGCTTTTTCTCAGCCTGATTAAAGCCGTAGCACGGGGTTACTGTTCTCGTGTAAGCGCAGCTTGCACCTATCCTGTTGGCCATGTTCAGTGAAATTGCAGAGCGAGGCTGTCTCTTCACTTCCTGTGGTGTTCTGTAGCAAAAGGAAGATTTTTTTATTAAATTACTGCCCTGATAATAGGATTTTTGTAGCTATAAGCCACTGACAATATTTCACACATTTCTTGTGTGTTGTTTTTCTGTGCCTTGATTTCATTAGCACAACTTTGATTATTACAGGCAATTCTCATGAGGCTTGACTACTTCTTAACATCATTAGCACATGCTGTTTATCCAGTGAGGTTTCATAATAAAGAATTGTCAAAAGTGGAGTTTTTTTGAGAAGTCAGTTGATTAACAACAGAAACAACTAAATGACAATGCCTTTTTCTTCAAGAATGCCAGGTTATTTAGGGTTGGAGGGATTGTGCTGATTTTGATTAAGCATAAATTTCTTGAGCAAAGCTAAAAATGGTGGTAAGTTACAGCTAGTAAACTTGGAATTTTGTTTTTTCTTCATTTTATCATCTCTTTAGTCCATAGTCCTTGCTATCTGTAGTCAGACAGACTTGCAGTATAGCAGACCATGATCCCCCTTTTTACAGATGGGGAAATAGGACACCCTAGTAGAATGGAATGTTTTTAAAGGGAGCTTTTTTCATAGGTATTTTAGCTTTAACTGACCTCTCCAAGTGAACAGACTTTAAATGTAGGAATGAGATGAAGTTTTCATCCAGCGTTTTAATTACAAGCCTTCCTTTCTCTCCCGTCTGAGGAAAGGACACAGAAAATCATACTATGAACCAAGAGGACCACCCTTAAATCAGAATGGAGGAAGCCTCACGGACAATGTCACGTGTTTCGTGGAACTCTTAATCCGTAAAAACACTGGAGAAAACCTCCTGTGAGGAGAAATGCCGTGGCTTATTGCGAGTTACATTTACAGCTTTCGCAGGTCATATGGCACAATAGTACAAAGTTCAGAAAAATACTTTCTCTGTGCTTTTAAAGGGACTGTTTCTTGGAACAGCTAGTCATACGGCACGGAAGAAGAGAAGGTGTTAGTGGCTTCGTCAGAAGTAATGCGCAGGAGCTGACTGAGGAAGTGACAGGAGCTAAATGGCAGTGCCCGCCGTGTAATTAGATGTGGTATCGGAAGGGCT
>NW_010274188.1:4665-7839 GCF_000690775.1 Eurypyga helias
ATGACACTGAGTCTTAGAAAAAGAGATGTAAAAATGAGAAGGCTAGGTGGGAAGTGGAAAGTAAAAGAAGGAAAATTCCAGATGTAGCTTGGATGTTACTAGAAAAAAATTGCATGCCTTCTCACAGTCTGCTTAGACCTGACTGCACGGTGTAAACAGCAAGATTTGGCCAAATAGAAGTTTTTTGGAAACTAGAAACCAAGTACTACAAAATCTTTGATGAGCCTATAAACTATTAGCCTGTTTTCATTATAGGAAGGGATAACGTCACACCCAACCTCCTTTCAGGCATTCCCCTCAAAGTCCCAAGCATACTGGCTTAAAAAAAGACTACACCCTCAAGTAGCACTAACCCAGACCTTTTTCCCAGCCATCATGAGTTCCTTAGGACTGAAGGCCCTTTTGTGCTTCCCTGCCCAGACTAGTTACAGCAGCTGTCCGTGCTTCAGAGAAAAACCTTTTTCTTCCCTCACTGATCCCTATATGGCTCTGCCTGCTAATTAATCAGGGATGGTCAGCCCCAGTCCACCTTTAAAGAAACAGATTGTTCTTATTACATTGGAACATAAATTATGGTAGGATTAGAGGAAAAGTAGAAGAGCTGAACTGGAGGTTTGGGTGTAGGAGTTGGGGCTCCATCCTCATTTGAAAGCTAGCGCACATTATGGTACCTGTTATTCTTTGCCCTACCTCAGAAGGATTGTGGTGCTCCACAGTGAGTCCAGCGAGGAACAGAAAACAATCAAATGCTTGCAGAAAGATCCCGAAGAGGTGTTGGAAAATGGTGCATTTCAAAGGGAGATGAGTAATAATTACGATTATAGGTGTTGCCTCTTTATCTCTTAATGCCAGAGGCAATGAGTTAAAATGAACCCTGGCATTTGAGAAGGAAATCAGTATTTATATGGATCACAGTGTTGAATTCTGTCTGCTGAGGTATAAGCTATATCATGTAGCTTCAATAAAAGTGTGGATTATTCTACATATGCCTACTGTAAAATCCAGTGTTACCTACTACTCTCTATGGTCAGGCCATTGTCAGAGGTCAGGCACTTGACTCCCTGTTTCCTCAGTTATTGTGTCTGGGAATTGTGTTTGTATGTTGGGTATGTAGGATTATCAAATACGTTCTCCCTGCTGATGTTATGTTTTTATTTAATCTACTGATACAAACATCAAGAAATCTGGGAGGTAGAAAAGCCTGTGAAAATGCCTTGGGTGTTTAATGTAACCCACTTCTTTAACTTTCATTGTATGGTCAAGAAAATAACATGTTTGTGGCACAAACATTTAACTGAAGTGGCCTTACCTCTAATATAATTTCATTTCTTAGGTGTTGTTTACCTGTGCTGTTGATTTAATGGTTCTGAATTGTTGCAGTCCGAATGCCCTGTGTACAACTGTATTCCACCTTGGAGGCCTTGTTTTCTGTAAAAGTCCTGAAACTGCAAGTTTGTGACATAACACTTAAACATTTACATGAAGTGGCCTTACCTAATGTAATTTCATTTCTTAGGTGTTGTTTACCTGTGCTGTTTGTTTAATGGTTCTTTTTCCTCCCCTGTTTAAATCTATTTTTCAGGAATTTTACAGACCTTTTTAAAAATACTATTGCAATTTCTTTTCAGGCAGCTAGAAGCTTTGGGAAAAGAACTTACACACCTTTCTCACATTAAAGAAAATGTTGAGGATAAGGTACGTTTTTCGTAGAGATTATATAATTATTAGGAAAATAATTAATGGAGACTCTGCTATGGGTTGTTAGGCTGTATGTGCTCTCTGTATTCCTAAAACATATATTTTACCATTTCAGTTAGAGCTGAGAAGAAAGCAGTTTCACGTTCTGCTGAGCACCATCCATGAGCTTCAGCAAACCCTGGAAAGTAAGTGATGGGCTTAGGTAATGTGTGTCACCGGGTTGGGTTTCAGCAGATCAGAAGGAATCACAGCTTCCAGCAGTGAGCTAGCTGCGTGCAATTGGGGTTGGTGACCTCTTGCATCGGCAGCGGGTTTTTTTTCCCAGTAGTAGTCCAGAACCTGAGACTGCTCAGAATGGCGTTTTTTTTTTTTCTTCCACAACCTAGCCACCATGTCATTTCCTAGCTTCAGATTAATCTGTAGGTAAAGAACTTCTTTAAATAAAATGTGTGGAGGGAGAGTAGCAACTTGAGTTTGGGGTTTTTTACTTTTCTGTAAGGAAGACTTTTTCTGTTTATTCTCGTGCATAGTTTCCAAACTTATTTGTATGCTTCCTGTTTCAGTAGTTTTGAACGTGTCGCTGCTGTCATGGTACCATTTGAGGCTTTACCAAAAAGAAATTGGAATACAGGAAAGCTGTATGGCTTACCTACTCAGACAGTGAGTCCGTAGGGGCGCAGGGACTAAAGCTGTCACACACAGGAACTAAATTTAGGAATGTAGTCATACTCATCTTCTGCTATACAAATACTTAATATTTTCAAATCAGTGCTTGCTTTTCATGCTCTAATATGAATATTTTTTAAATATTATTTGCTGGGTTTTTGCTGTGTCTTTCTAAGATGGAATGGTTGGTTCAGCTGTTGAGCATGACCTGATTAACACACATAGGCGGCTCTAAGAGCAGACTTTCATTCTCTAAGGCCATCTAGATCTTCTTAAGCAGAATGGACTGTTAATCCTAGGTGCACTTTAGCAGAAGGTTATTGTTATTATGTGTTACTAACACTTGCTTAAGTATTTGCCTCTCAAATACATTTTCACATGATTGTATAGATTACCTTTCAGCTTCTAGAATTTTGTGAAGGAAGTAACATTTTAGTGGAAGGCACAGCTTCAGTTTGAAATAAATCATTAACAGGCGAAGAGAAGCGTATCATTTGAAGCAATCTGGTACTGTATGCTTGAATTAATACTATAAGATTTACCCCATATTTCCTGTGATAGCTGTTACATAGAAGAGCCTTAAAAACTCTGAAGGATTTTTTGTTTATTAGTTAGTTTGAACATAGCATTTTGTATAATGAGATACTCAACTACACATTTAAGGCAATCAAAATTAGAATCACAGAATGGTTTGGGTTGGAAGGGACCTTAAAGCCCACCCAGTCCCACCCCCTACCATGGGCAGGGACACCTTCCACTGGACCAAATTGCTCCAAGCCTCATCCAGCCTGGCCTTGGACACTTACAGGG
>NW_010274188.1:7967-11988 GCF_000690775.1 Eurypyga helias
AAAAAGCCCCTCCCAGCTTTCCTGTGCCCCTCCCAGACACTGGAAGGTGCTTTATGGTCTCCCTGCAGCCTTTTCTTCTCCAGGCTGAACACCCCCAACTCTCCCAGCCTGTCCCCATGGCAGAGGGGCTCCAGCCCTCAGAGCATCTCTGTGGCCTCCTCTGGACTCGCTCCAACTGGTCAATAGCCTAAATATTTAAGTGAGACACAGCTCTGCAATATTGTCTGTAAATCTAACCAAGCATGTTTGACTATGACTAACAGTAATATTGAATTTTAGATGATGAAAAACTTTCAGAAGCTGAAGAATCTCAAGAAACTCAGATGGAAACGGAGACCAAACAGTAGATGTAATATGAAGAGTGGCTATACTACTGAAGAATGTCCAAGTGTCTTTACTTTGTGTTGCAACCAACAGTAAGAGGTGGATCCAAAAAGTAGCTTTCTACTGCTTCTGTGAATTTTTATACAAAAATACTTGTGTTGTTTATGCTTCAGGGGAAAACAGTTACAGATCTGTGCAGGCAGGCTCTCTGTGTTAATCCACAAACTTTGTAGTCTGGAACAAGAAATGTATTTTGTTTTACAATGGGTGAAGGCTTCTGCACAGTATTTGTGAACTGAAGTGTTTGCAAAACTTTGTCAATAAAAGACGTTTACAGAGAGTTTCCTATTTTTAGCAGGCATTGAGCCTAATCCTGAGGGCACGTTTTCTTACTTGACATTGGACTGAGGGCAGTGTATCATCGCGTGAGTCCCAGCTTCCATACCCTAGTCCAGATGGGACCTAAACCTGAACTAAGTGGGGTCTTAATTTTTCAGAGTAGCTGACGTTTCAGAATTTACCTGTGAATAGACTAGAATTGTCTAGTTTCCTGTACAACAAATTACTTCCCTTGCCAAGGGGTGTAAACAAACAAAAATCATACTGTCCTGGCTTTGGGTTTTTTTGCTTAAGGCGATGCAAAGAATTGCAGTCATCTGAGTCTTGCTAGGCCATGTTCTATGCAATCACATCAAAAATCACACATTCAAAACTGTAACTCAAAAGCTTTGTTCTTGTAGAACCAGGAATCTAATCCTGATGCCATTTATAATCTACTTCTGGATGTTATCTGTCAATTGACTGTTATGAAATACATCATAGTTCCCAAAATAGGTGGTGGAGCCCTTCCTTTCTGATGAGCAGCCAAGGCAGTAGAGCAGCAATCAATGTTAAAGATCTCAGATACTTGTAGTGTTAATAGGGAGGGTGGAATCTGTCCACCTGGATCGTTCTGCAGTCTGTTGGGAAATAGGAAATACAGTTTTCAACCTTCCCAACAAGAGAAGAGAATTGAGTATGCTCTAAGCTTTTGTAAGGCCGTGAGGAAGGTCATGTCACTGCCTGTTAGCCGTGTTCTAAAAACGTCTGTTAAATCAAGCCTTCCAGTGCTTTGGGTAAAGGAACACGTTCTGGCTCTCGCTCGGACTCAGCCACAAGCATACGTCGCTGAAGTAAAGCAACGATGTTGTACAGAACAAAGCCTCCTCCTCAAGTAGGTGGCAGCTCAGGGGGATTTCCGGGATTGGGACTGGGCTCTCATAGTCTAAATGCCATATAATTTCCACTCTCAGTGGCTGTGGATCTTAGCATGTGTGTTGACCTAAACAGACGTATCTGAGCTTGTTTTGCTCGCATTCCGAGTTTGCTAAGGGCAAGCCAGCTGAACGGGAAGTCGTACAACTTCAGTTCAGTGCAGCCCTGGACTAACAAGCTGTCAAAAGTCTTCTAGATCACAGCTGGTCAATTCAGAATGCAGGGGAAGCTCAGGTTTGCCTGGTGGAGCCTGTGTAGACATGCAGTGCTTCTTGTGGACTGCAGATTTTGCAGACAAGGGGAGGGGTAAGCAGATTTAATATGAAAAATACCCTGTCAGAAGGTATTTACTGTTCTGTGTTTTTTCCCCTCCTAACAACAGTGAATAGTAAAATATTGTGTAAAGCACCAATACTGAATTATTGCCAAATCAGGAAGGAGGCACTTTCATGAAGGGGTGAATCATGAAGATCATAAAGGACAAAGTCTCAAGACTCTTTTAAAGCATACTAACATTTTTTTTGTGGTTGAAAGTCCCTCCATTAGCTACCTGGGTAGTACTTTGGTGCAGAGTTGAATGACATTTGCCAGCTAAAAAGGGTCTCTAACAGCGTTATCATGAAAACCTCACGTTTTTCTATTCTTTGTTTTACCCAGTACTTGGGAATTGTACTTGGCTCACAAGAATCTTACCTCAGAACTTGTGCTGCTGTGTAGAACCTGACCCGAAACACGCCAGTGTGCATGTCCGTCCATCTGCTAAGGAATACACACGCAGAAACAAGAGTTGTGCGGAAGAGAAGGAATACAGGCGCACGGCAAAGTAAGGAGCATGTTCTAGTCTGAATTACAGTGATGCAGTCCTGAAAAGCAGTTACTGCCCTAGAAAATCAAGTCACCCTAGCGCAGTGTGGCAGCAAGAGGGTGATGTCAGCATGCCGCCTCGGAGAGCAACCAAAACAGAGAGGTGACAGCAGTTCATTGCAAACGTACCCTCAGTGGGACAGCCAAGATCTTTGCTCCTATTGTTTTCAGTATTTACACCTCTAACCTCTGGAAGATTTGATTTGTACCAAAAGAGAAACGAAACAAATGAAACACCAATACCAGGCAACATTTAACCTGTTACTAAGCCCCAGGTTTGAATCTGCATCTCCTTTATTCTCCTGTTGAAGTTTTCTTTGTGTCGTATTTCCGAGGCAGGGATGACGGTCCCTGTTTCATCCCTGCCTGGAAAGCTGTCCTGTTACGATGCTGCTTACCTGCTGTGACTCTAAATGTACACATATCAAATCTGTACATACACAAACTCAGGATCTTGAGCACCACCCTGTTGAAGTAAGAAATCTCTCCTGTTCTTAGGATTTGCCTTTCCCTACCTGAGCCGAAAGATTATTACGTGCCTAAATGCTCCATCTTAATGCCATTGCCATGTGGATGCAAAAATACAAGCAGAAAGAGAGATGATAACTGACATGATAAACTGACATTTTCTATACCAGGACTTGGTTTTCTGTCCTCTTCAAACGAGAGCAGTTGAGGAAGAGTGAGACATTGGACAGAGCTGATAATTTGGGCAGAATTTTTTAAGACAGACAGCGAGCTCCACGGAGGGATGGAGTAAGGAGAAAGAGGGTCAAGGTGACATACTGTCAAGTGATGGCTATTGTGGAAATCATGGTAATTTGAAGACAGCTGCTGCCAGCAAAGAAAATTGAAAAAAATACATCCCAAAGATTATGAGATAGAAATTATTCTTTTAGATACCTGTCATGTAAGATTTTCCAGCTGTCATGGCTGACTTGCACTGTCCTTTCCCCTACTTCTTTTCTCGGGTCTCAGAAGGTTCTTTTTTTGTGAGTTTAAAAAGAAGTTCAGAAATACAGGCAAGTAGTGTTAAGTTTTGCTCTGGGAACCCGTGTGGGTTTTATTTTCTAGAATATACACGTTAGGGAAATACCGTACTAGTGCACGAACCACGTGACATAGGATATACACAGCAGACCCCAGGGAGAGCAAGTTAGCGACACAGATACCTTTCACGCTCCATCCTGATTGTCACACGTGGTTTTGGGTTACCTCAGCTTTCATTTCCCAAACCAATTGCAATAAATGTTACTACCGGTGTTG
Organism: Eurypyga helias; assembly: GCF_000690775.1. Taxonomy (NCBI): domain Eukaryota; kingdom Metazoa; phylum Chordata; class Aves; order Eurypygiformes; family Eurypygidae; genus Eurypyga; species Eurypyga helias. The sequence continues at coordinate 11,676 of NW_010274188.1, forward strand.
CAGAAGTCCCCAGAAGCACCCAGGGCCCGCGTGTCGCTGGGCACCGTGCAAAGGCAGAACAAGACGGCTGTTCCTGCCCCCTTGCACCCGGCAGCAGCACAACAGCCGGAAGGCAAAGGCAGGCTTGGAGCAGAGCATCCTGAGCAGGGCACCCACCGCAGCCTGCCTGCGGGCAGCCGGATCTTCACCCTGGCCTGGGATTCGCTGGCAGCGGGCGAGAATCATGGAGTCACTGAGGTTGGAGAAGACCTGTAAGTTCATCTCGTCCAACCATCAGGAGCTGGCACAGCATCGCCGCGCGGGGCTGCTGGGT